>NW_017167384.1:1135541-1162156 GCF_001652005.2 Ceratina calcarata | reverse complement strand
GAAATTGTAGATCTCGTCGTCCTCTACAAGAAAGGTTCTATACAATTTTCTCGTAGGACCAACGGTTTAGAAGTTATTGAGAGAAAACGAAATTTTTTGCCAAAAGTTCGCCGTTTCGACGGTGGAATGGTCGGATTTTGTCAACATCAATAAAATGCTAAATAATCATACGTAACTCATTAAATATCGAAATTAGAAGAAGAATGCACTATTTTTAATTATAGGAAATGCGTTTTTCTAAGGTACATCAATTTTTGGGATTGACTATATAGCCAATACATTCTTAAGTAACTCGTTAACGTCTCATTGGATCGTTCGCGGCGTCTGACCGCGATTACCGGTGTGATTGATGGGTGCTGGGTGGCACCCTTCGGTTTACCGAATGCCTATGGAGAAAATAATAGAGCCGAGGAACTTTGATCCGCGCGAAGACTGCTTAGCTCTTGCGATCTCGTTAACCGTTCTCGGGTAAATTTAGAAGGCAATACCGTCGCGTCGCTCGAGAATCGAAAGTAGTTTGTCCTTCGAGGGAAAGTTATTACGCGTAAACTCGTCGCGTACACGCCCACGTTCTCGTTCGGCAAATATATAAATTTAAAATAGACGAGAGGCCCGTGGAACGCGGCCGGCTAATGAGGCGGCTAATTAAGCTTCGTTAAGCGAAGAAATTCCTCGAGTGGCGTGAACGATACTTTAATGGTTTCCACTTCCCGTAACTAATTAGTATCGCGTAAAAGTAGCGTGGCCGAGAGTTTCAAGTAGCCCAATATTAATTGGAAATTCCAGTTTACCGCGATCCACTTCTGGTAAACTGGCACGGGTCCTCGATTAACGCGGCAAAACAATGTTTCTATTGAGTTTACCCAAACGCACCTATCCAACTACTACTTGTTCTCCATAAAAAATGTTAATTCACTCATTGACAATCTTAGAAGATATCGTTTGGTTCAGTTAGGCAATTAGGATACAAGTGGCTAGACGTCTTAATAGATTCTGGGTTAAACGTTGATGGAAGAACGAACATGAAAATATTCTTATTCGGCACACGGAATATTTTTCATGGTTTCCGCGAAAGCGAAATGAATTCGCGAGGGATTCGCGACTGGGTGAATTCTTGGGCGTTGAAAATGGTGTCTCATGACCGCCGTTTCTCTTTCTTTGTCGCTCTCGAAGAAGTGTGGAGACCTCCCAGAGGAATCTTGACTTGTTTTCTCATTTTTCGGTAAATTGGAACGAGGTCGGTCTGGCTTTCGTTTACGGTTTACCCAGTGTGTCGCGGGTGAACATAATTCTTCTTCACCGGTGGCGGGAAAACGTTTCCCGGAGCAAACTGTCGCCGATGAAAATTTCGAAGGAGCTTCCGGTTCCAATCTCTTGATTCACCGCCGAGTGAATAGTAACGAGGAGAGATCCGGCGAAAATGGAACGAGAAAATCTGCTGCGGCGAATAGAATCCCGACTTGCCAACGAGATTGGCCTCGTGAAACACTCCCATGTCCAATATTCTAGTAGGAACGCTCTATGCGGAGTTTCTAAGTGTTGACAGTTTACCACGTCCGATGATATAGCTCCGTGTCCCTCCGAAACTCCAGAGTATCCTTGTCCGTCCAGATTAATCTGGTTTTACGAGATGAACTGGATGTTCGTGTCGGTTCCTAGCTTCCTGAAAGACGTTAACGAACAAACTAAGAGGAAATTCACTCGGATCTTGGACAGGTTTAATACGCCTGTTATGGCGGAACAATCAGATATTTAAGTATTTCAATCTCGATTCTCGAATGCAAAGTGCGAGGCGTTGGTCAGTTAGGGCCGATTCAACGGTTCGCTCGATAGGTAGATTACAGCAGTTGTGTGGAGGCGCTCGAGGCGAAGATCGAGGCCTCCTTGTGGCGATCCATAAACGACCTCCGATCTGCCATGAATCGTGGAATACCGATATAGGCACGGGCAGTGTCAGCGATGAAACCATATCCGTGTTTAGTGTATACAGTTTCCCACTAAATGCTAATGCGCCTCGTGAATTCTGAATTACGAGGGATAGGTTCTCTCTATGAACGAGCCCTGGCTGCTCTAGTCAGGACTTGCTACGTGCTGGACAGGCCACTCGTGAAACTCTAATTGCATATGCCTTGCACGGATTAGAGTTCATTAAATTCATCTTCCGCCGCTTAGAGGTATAAACGATGACTCATCATCGATAGAATACAGAATCGATATCTCTCGTTGAAACATCGAGCCGCTTGGTATTTTCCGGAGCAGCCAGCAAGGAAAGAGTTGCGTGCATTTTTATAGCAGATATTCCTGTGCAAATTTATTCAAATTCCACGGGGGGGATTTATACTCGGCGCTTTACTGCCCATAGAAAATTATGGACGGCCGATAAAAATTAAAGCCCGCGCGACCCCATTGAAAAGTATGAAAACCTAGCAGTCGAGAAGGACTTTCTGAAAGCTCGAAGACTCCCAGCCCTTTACCGTCGAGATTTGAATATTTGATCCCTGCGACGCGATTACCGCGAGCCCCGAAAGGGTCAGCATTAAGAATCGCGAGGTCCATCCCTTAACTATTCATTCGGTAAGCCCGGCGTTACCACCGGGCCTGTTTACTCGAAACGTGCGCTTTATGCCAGACCGATTTTACCTTCTCCTCGGAACTTCTCATTTAACTCCGGTTAATCACCTGCTAATCTGGGAAATTTGTAAAAAGATGATACGACGACCGCCGGAACAAAGCTCCTCGAGACGATATGATTTTTAGACTTTCCGGCGGCGCAGCAACGCCGTGGCTTTGTTCCCGCCTGAAAATATGCGGTGGCGACTCTTTTTTTTTTCACCGGTGGTCTCTTTACTCGATTACGCGATTACAAAGTGGAATTAAGCGGACCGCGATGAAAGCGAGGGCCCTCCTCTGTAATGCGCGTGTAACCCTTCGTCAGCGGGGCTAATGCGGGACCGAATTTGATTTTCCGTGTAGCCAGACCGATAATGCGGATACGTAGCCGTTAAACCAGAAGTGTTCGCGTTCTACTCTGTAGGTACGCTGACGGGGCCAACCTTCCATACCTAACGTAATTAAAATGTGCATTACCGGACTGCATTATACAAGAGCCGAACTCGCCGGCTCTTTCGCCCGCGTCCGTCTTCATTACGGAAGACGGTCAATAAACCTTCGAGAACCGTTTATATCCATTGAATTTACTTTGAAATCATAGCGTTTCCCTCTGGAGAATCTCTTAGAGAAGAATAACTTTTTTTTTTTATTACAGATGCTGGACGCTGAGAACGTGAGATATGTCAGCTCGCTGCTGTGCACATAACGGTGAGTGCTTTGATAAAAAGTTAATTGAGTTACTTGAAATCACTGACTATCGTTTTTAAACGCTCTTGGTGTAAATAGTTGATAATTGCGCGTTAACCCTTTGAACGATTTTAAATGGTGGTAGTTCGTTTTCATCCCCCCACCGTGGAAACGGTTGAAAAGGGGGAGAGTTTACGCCCGAAGTCTTTCGAATCGCGATATCTTATCATCTGTACGCACACTTTGGTATCTGTTCAATAGCGAGTACCTAACGGTGAAAGACGTGGTTAATGTCTCGTGAAAGGAGCATTAACTATTCGTAAAACCCGCTGGTCTAATCGCTTTTAACGAGACCAAGAACGACCGAGCACGGCATAACGATACGCGTATCTCTTTATTACTCGGTCTTTAAATGAAACGCCTTCGACTGTACTTAAAATTAATATACGGAAATTCGAGTATTTAAAAAGTGGTGGTCGCGTTGTATAGAGGATGATTTATTCTTGATACGGAGTAATTGCCGAGCGGAGGCACGTACTGGTGAATTTTATCAAACACCCGAGCTCTCGAAGCGGTTTCCGTTCAAATAACAAGAGTTTGTTCGAATAGAAAAGGATGGCGCCCTCGTTTTCCCTCGTTCACTTGGCCAGCTTCGTTCGTCGAGTTTTTAAGTCAACTCTGCACGAACTTGCATGCCCCGTGGACGTCTCTTGCCCTCGTTCCTCCTCCGAGTTTCTCAAGCGTTTTGTGTCCCCGGGACACGTTCCCAAGAAAGAGCTGTTTTCGTTTCAAGGTTCGAGCCCCTTGCGCCTTCGTTTCCTTTAGCTATCACGGTTTACACGTTTCCCTGAGCTCGAGGATTTGTTCGCCGCGTGGTAATAGTTTGTACACACTCGACTGTGTTAAACCTAGGCCCCGGCTCCTGGTTGACTAGCTTCTAGATTTCTAATTCCATTCTTGGCGAGCGTCGAACGACTCGAACGTCATAGAAATTCATGATTCGTCGCGAGACAGCCGGAGGCTCCGAATTGCATAAAATTGCGAGCATTCGACGGGGACTTAAAGTGGAAACGAACGAGAAATTTATGGTCACCCTCTTTCCGTTTCTAATGGTGGACGCAGGCGGTACAATAGCCGCACGCGTGCGTGCGCGCCAAAGAAAATCGTGTGTACGTGGCAGGTCATTCGGGAAAAGTTTCACGGAAACTCAGTTCCAGCGTCGTTCTCGCGCGATCTAACGGGACTTTAAGTACCTTCTCTCAGCGCGGAAAAAGTTTCGCGCCGGATTTTTCGCGCAAGTAACGTCGCCCAAGAATAGAACTTGAACTTCTCTTCTCCCATTCAACAAGCCGGGAGAACGATAGAACGCTCGCCTCGCATTCCTTAACACGTTGACAACTTCCCAATTCACCGTGAAACGAAATAATAATATGAGTTAGAACAGCGTGATATAATAATCGTATGAGTTTTGTTCGGGATAAAAGCATCGATTATATTATTAAGGAATCGAATGTATGAATTGGCTATAAAGTCAATCCCAAAAGTTTACCCACTTTAGAAACGCATTTTTTAAAAAGAAATCAGACGTCGGAAGAACATTGCTAATAATAAACAACAAAAAAAAATTTTCGATTTTTCCGAGATTTTTCCAAGGGGTACCCCTTCAATTTCTTCCAAATTTTCGTTTTTTGCCAATAACTCCTAAACCGTAGGACTTACGGGAAAATTGCATGAGATCTTTCTTGTAGAGGACGACGAGATCTACAATTTCCATGTAAAAAGTTTTCTCTAACATTAATAGTTTACGAGTTATTTGCAAAAAACTGTTTTTTAGTTTTTCGTCAATAACTCGTTAAATATTAATACTAGCGAAAAACTTTTATACAGAAATTGTAGATCTCGTCGAACTCTACAAGAAAGGTCCTATGCAATTTTCTCGTAGGACCAACGGTTTAGAAGTTATTGAGAGAAAACGAAATTTTTTGCCAAAAGTTCGCCGTTTCGACGGTGGAATGGTCGGATTTTGTCAACATCAATAAAATGCCAAATAATCATACGTAACTCATTAAATATCGAAATTAGAAGAAGAATGCACTATTTTTAATTATAGGAAATGCGTTTTTCTAAGATACATAAACTTTTGGGATTGACTGTATAGCCAATACATCCTTAAGTCGATATTAGAAACGTTTGATTTTGCATAAAAATTGTAGTTTTTCATGAATCGAGTCATAAAAGAATAGTTGTTAAAATCATTTAAACCGTGGAGAACAAGGCGAGGCAGAGCGTGAAGAAAGTAGAGATTTAAAGAAGAGAGTTTACACTCGCCGATACGCTTTGCTTGGCCGCCACTCTTCCGGATTTTCCTCTTTGCAACTGGAGCGAACCGTCTTTGTTGGGTGGTTGAAAGCGGGGAGAAAAAACGAGAAAAGCAGGTGGGGTAAGGGTAAGGGAAAGCCGCTTTTCCTCGCTGCCGGAGAAACAATTGCATCGGCTAGACGAGGTCCTATCCTCTATTTCTCCGGATAGAAGCTTTCAATTAGCGAGTTGCGGCTCGATTCTCGAAAAAGGGGGAAAGGATGCCACCGTGAAGTTTAGAAGAGATTGCGCCGTAGGACAACCCCTCGTTGCTACAACATTATCTGTGTGTACCCAGGGATATCCCCGACAATACGGTCCCGAAACTCCGTCGCGGTATAATCTAAGCCCTTCGGTCGACCCTCGGTCAAATTCACGCTTAAACCCACGCACTCCTATTCTAACAGTCAAAAGTTATCTGCAGACAGCCGATTTTTGTCCAGAATCAAACATTTCCAATGTCAATTTAGATACGAATTTGTTTTATCCTATTTATGGATTTATTAAGCATGCGAATTTCTTAAAGAGGATCGATCGTATGATACAGATTATTATCGATGAAATCTCGTTTCTAACCTAACTGTACGTGAGAATGAATATTTACGCACGCGTTTGATCTGCCCCGCTTGCCTCTTTTGTATGAGTTCACGCTCGCGCACCCTTCTCGAAGCCTGTGATTACGCGTGGAATCGTCGCCGTGCCTCTTACGGTCGTTCCCGCTCGGTTTCATCCCCTTGGAAGCCGGCAGAAAATTTAGAATCGCCTTTCCGAGTGGCTCCGCATCCGGCCACCCGTGGGAGGAAATGAACGCGAAAGGGGTTGCTAGCGAGAGGGGGTAGAAATTCGTCTCCTGCGGTTATTGAGAAGAGTCGCTATACGTTTTTCGACCATTGATCGCTGGGACGTTTGCGTTCCTTTGGATGCAACGGAATCGAAGGCGTTACACGGATGAGCGTACAAAGGCAGACAAATAAAATCGCCCGGTTACAATACCAAAAATTCATCGATTGTCCCCCTCACATCCCTTTGAGGGGAGATCTAATAAACCATGCGACTGGATCACAGCCAATTCAAAGTTTGCACGACTGTCTGCGCCGGGAGTGCAACTTCGATTCGATAGATCGTCTTTTTTACAAGAATATTCTCTTTTTTGCTCTTTCCTCTTCTTATGCGAAATTCGTAACTAATTCTGTGAAGAGAAATTACATACGCGTTTTTTACCAGTACTTTATAGCAACAAACTGCACTTTTGTTCCCCAGTTTTTTTGCACCATTCTTTGTACACAACTGCTTTGTACGAGAGAATGTAAAGATGAAAAATGACGCGTCCGAGGGTGATAGTAGACTCGATCGAATTAATAGGAGAGATACGTTTGACGGTGGTGTTCGCGCAACCCTTGTGGCAACAGCTGCACAAGTAGTCGCGTTATCTCGCGACTCTGATTCCCTCGAGTGGAACGAAAGGGAGGGATGCCCTTCCGGATTTAAGTCTCGCGCCTGTGCAAACACGTTGTCTCTCTCTCTTTGCTATTGAAAATGTGAAAATCCCAGATAAGAATCCCACCCTGTGAACAGCTATGAATTATCAATTCTTCACGGCTTCCCTTTCGTCGCTTTCCCTTTCCAATATTCCATCTGATAGTTCTGCGTTATAAAAGAGCAACACCGTGCGCGCCAGTTCATATAACTTCAGATATACGTGCCGTGTCTTCGTGCAAAAATATTTCACGTGCTATCGAACGAAAGTAAAATTTGGTATAGGAAATGGTTAGTCCGGTCGGAAAAGCCATAAGCTGCGTGAATGGTGGCGATACATGGATCTCCCGTGGGCAAGGGTATTGTTTCGAAGTCGATAAGTTGGTCTCCCGGGGATGGAAAGAAGCAACGTAACGTCGCGTCGGTCAGAACTGCGGGGGCGGGGGAAGCATGGAAGGTTTCCAGAAACCGCGATGCCACCTAAGGGATGACGGTAGTCGAACGAAATGGTGTCGTGGCGCGGGGTTAGTATAAAGCTGTGTACGAACATGCTCGTACGTAGCCGCGGGGTGTGTTTTGCAGCGTATAGAACTATTTAGGTGTGGCGGAATAGCGGCTCGGCGATATCGAGGGGGGGGGGGAGAGGAGGGAGGTTAAAAAGAAACCGAAGGGGTGTGGGGTATTAAAAGGGAGCCAAGAAACTTTTTGCTCCAGACGCTGTTCGTGTTTTGTCGCGTAAACAGAGAGCACGGTCAAGGTGACGCGGGAGGGGGACCGCTTTTGGAGGGTTGCAGCGGTGGTTTCACCCTCTTTGGATCGGGCTAGACGGCAAAGAAAATCGGGGTGAAAGGGGATGCTCTAGGAAGGAAGCTCGAGCCTAGCGAGGCGAGCCGCGAGACAATTTATGGCCACTGGAAACAATGTGCCGCCGGCCGACAAAGGGTGCCACTGGTCTCCTTCACCCCCGGCGACAAAGTTAGCTCGCGCTGGCTAACTACGACCGGGTGTTAGAGTTCTGTCCATTCTCTGTCTCCTAACTACAGCAGAAACGATATCTTATGCTGCCGCTCGCAAAAGCTTTTTGGAACATCGCAGTAATATTAGATATCCAGTGAGAACCCTAATAAACAACAATTATTGCATAGAATAAGTAGCATTGGACATCGAAACCTTGGTCTTCGTTTATTTGTTACTTTATTACATGTACGTGCGAACTATATGCTGTCAGGGGTAGTTCTGTCAATTTATGAGCGGTACAGTTAAACGTTACAAAATATCGTCGAAGCTCGAGCGTCAAATCTAAATTCGTAGTCAAGGGGGACACGCGGAGAGCATAATTCAGGACGAGTTAGCATCTCGCGTCGTTAAACTGGACGCGAGTCGAGCCGGAAACGAAAGATTTGCGGGCGGTCTTCCTAACGTGGGCGTCGACAACGAGCCGAGCAAATAAAGCCGCGTCGGAATTGATTATTATTACTCGCGATAATCCGCGACGAGCACCGCGGACAAAATAACGCCGGCGGGGAGGGGCGTTCAAATTTAGCCAGCCCGAAGTGGAATTCGCCGTCGCGCAGAATTTAAATGGAAAGTTACAGTTTTAATTCAAACTCGGTGCAAACTCTCGTTTATCGCGGACCACCGCGACGAAAGTGAACGTCCGCGAGCAAACCGCGCAAGATTAACGTCCGCGTACAATTTCGCGATATAAGCTCGTACAGCGATTAATAATCCGCTCTGCGTTCAATTCTGCAACGAGGATCTAAATCCAGGTGCGATCTAAGATTTTATCAAGGCATTCGCATTTAGTTATTAGAAACAATCATGACGTTGATTGCATTACCTGAGTTGACGTTATCTGAAAGTAATGTCAATCATACGTCGATCGTACGGATTTGAAATAGCATAGGAACTTTTGAAAGTGCTTCAAGAAATTGTCTTTGAGATCGATAAAACTTGGGCTTGCCGTTTGTCGCCAGACCACCGGGGAAGGAAAATAGCGGCTCGGAATTCTGAGGAGATAATTTTCGGCGTAGCAACAATAGTGGGGCCAGAGAATTTCGTGGCTCGTTGGCAGCGAGAGTTACACATTACACACCCCTCGCGCGGTACCAGAAGCGTAAACTCCGTCGTTACGCGGTCGCGTTAAGACAGACGTATAAACAAAGAGGGAGGGGTAGGTGGGTGCCATCGCCGTCGGTACCCAAGTCTGTCGCGGGAACGGTCCCGAGTCATTAGAGAAGCCAGAGTGCAGAAACTCGTGCACAATGCGCTCCGTACAATGCGACGCATGCGACGACACTCGTTTCGAGACGCGATTGTCGTGCAGCTTAGCCGAATCTACTGTTCGGGTTAAAAGGCTCGAAGCCGGTAAATGAGAATTACCAGTATGGTCGATAAAAGTAAAGGAACGCGATATTTAACATCTCGGATTTCGTTAGCAAATATTTACTTCTAAAAATTGTACGAGGCACGTGCTCGCGTTTTATCAAGGTTCTACCAGATTACCCAGGCAAACGAGTTTCCCGGAAGGAATTGTCGGTAATGAAAGAAAAGTAGTCGCTTAAGTGGTTTTTGCTCGCAATCAAATCAGAGTCAAGTGGTATTATGAGCGTGACATCCCCGAGCGGAGGGTGCCCCCTGCGTGGGTGCGCCCAGGGGCGAGGTCGAAGATCGAGATCGTGTTTACCGGAGAGATCGATCTCCGTGATTTCGGTAAGTGCTTCGCAGCCTTCGTCATTTCCGTTTATCGCGAATCGATACGTGAGGAGGGGATTGAAAGAGATTCGCTGTTGGATTAAGTCTCGTGAAGTCGCACAGATGCGTAAATAGAAACGGGAGAGGATCGATCTGCTAGACGCGTATCGGCTGTTGTTATTTTTCAGCGGAACGACCCGAGGGGGAAACGCAACACCTAAATTAACCGTGGAATCTCGAGACACACCCTCGTTCGCAGATTACAGGGCGAGCAAAGAAAGCGAGGTTGGGGTGTTAAACTGACTCGCGGAAAAAGTTGTATGAAGTGCTCTTCTCGGGTTCGAAGAAACGAGAATTCAATTTGAAGGAGCAACGGGAAAGGGGGACACTAAACAGGCCATTGTGAGGGGGAAGTGGCGCGGTTCTTCTATCGATCGCTTTACCCCATTTTCCACATGCACGTGGAAAAAGGGACCGGTAATGGGAGCAAAGGGAAAAATTGTTGGTAGCTCGCGATTTTTCAGGGGGTGGAAGATTAACTGCAAAATTCTAAAGGGGAATCGGTAACTAGCGAGAGAGGGTTTTCGCTTCGGGTTCGAATCGAATCGAGGCCGCGATCCCTCTTTGAAGGATTTTAGATTTGGGTCAAGCATTTTCCACTCGATTCTTCCTACCTGTTCCCACCTTCCATTCCCTTTCCAGCGAGTCTTGCCATTTCCCTGTTTTCAAATTCTCCGTTGTTCATTGTCAAAGGATTCACGTTATTCTTTATTAGGATACTTCCTTTGCAAAGATTCGATTGCAATTAATCGACGTATTCGAGATACATTAAGAAATAGGATCCTCGCGATAATTCGAAAGAATTAATTGTCAGCAACGCGACTCGTTAAACGTTAATAATTCGTGACCGTGTTTCGCAGCCGACCCAGATAATCGAACTGAGAGTGGATTTAAATCCGGAGTAAGATCCCAAGGGTGCAATTATAAGTGCGCGCCGTATTCCTTTCGGATTATTCTTTCCACAGCTGATGCTCCATTGTCTCGGTCATTTAAAGGAGCTCTCGATTTCAGACGGATACTCGCCGACTCTGTTAATGATCAAGTAATTATTTTGTAGGTAAATATTCTGCTCATTAAGAGATCAAAAATTTCTTGTTATTAAAAGCAGAGTATTTTTAAAGTGGTTTTAATTAACTTCGCGTTACTCGGTTTAATCGAAGACTCTTTTAAAATGATTAAACCTCGGGGAGGAGGGGACGTTTTCGAGATTGTGCTTCGATATTCATAAATATCGGATAGGTGCTTCATCGAACGATACACTCTTTGCGATTTGAGCATAAAAGTTTCCAGGAAACGAGCAACCTCTTTGGAGGAATTAAAGCCGGAGAATAAAAGGCGACCCCTTTAAACCTCGAGATCGAGTAATACCTCGAGTACGACGAATGCGGCCGTACATATTCCATAAAATATACGAGGGGGAGAGTCGTAACGATGCTTTACGCGTTCCCAGCGAGCGTGTACCTACGCGAAATTCCGCTCCTCGGTTTCGCCGGCAAGAGATTTTAATATCCTGTCCTTTGATACCCTTAAAACTCGTTGCGTTCAGACTCGAAATATCTCCAGGTATGATCCAATTCCCTGAATAGAGAGGAGCCTCGAAACGAATAGGAAGCGGATACATCGAGTTTATACCGTCCCTTGTATCTGCGCTTCCTATCTATCAGATATAACTTTCTTCGGGTTACAACTGCGGAACGATTTATTACGAAATTTTTCTGATAAACTTGTCGAGTAAAAAATCGCATCGAGTTTGGCTAACGGACCGTCGGCAAACAGTGGCGCGAACTCTTTGTTCTAAACCGGAGATTTATGCCCGTTTCGCGTCGTTGGATTTATATCAACGCAACGCGCAAATAAAGTAGACGAGCTCCTCTCCGCGTAATCAAACCAGCGCGGGGTAGAGATTTTTATATGAATCCCGCACAAAAGGCTAACTTGCTTTTCGTAACGTGTCTCGTTACCGCGAGTCGGTGGAGAAATTTATTCGCGCGTGGACCGCGATTCTCTCCCGCGGAATCCGTTTACAAAAAAGCGTAAGCACTGCCGCGGCACGCGAAACAAAGACGCTTATTCACGTATTCATTCTTTTTGACCGCGTCGCGTCGCTCCGCCGTTAAGAGCTTAACACGGGACAGGGCGGATACGGCGGCGGCACGGCGCGGCGCGGCGCGGCAATGGTTCGCTGGTCGGTCGTTCTGAAATTTTCCGTTGAAAAGCGTTTGTGCCTCGGTTGTTCGTAAACTCCCCGCGAGCTTACGTTTTAATGGAGAAAGAAGATTTCAGAGGTAACCGTTGAAAAATAGTTAGCGAAAAGTAATTCCGTAAACCCGGCACGTACGGAATCGCGTTTCCTCGAACAATCGCGGTGTACCAGCTCGACCAGCAACGTTTGTCTTTTGTCGACGCTGCGAAAATTCCCTTCGATTTCCCTCTTATTTTACTCGCCGTTGTCCATTTCGTTATTATTTGACACACCGTGCCTGCGTATGAAAAAGCTCGCTGGAAACCTGTCGCGTCGCAATTTGAACATTCGAAGAAAATGATTTAATTTCGAATCAGAAGCGTCGCGGGACAAAGGCTTGTTAGCGGAACGAAAATGCGAATGAACCGTGATACGGTATGTATGGTCGGTAGCTCGATTAGGAGAACAAGGTTGATTATTGAGAGAGCGAGGCTGGGCACGAGGTGGAATTATGCGTCGAGTAATTACGTTTCGACGGTGTCCAAAATTCGGGACGAGCCGCTGTTTTTCCGTGCTCCGGCTTTTTCTACCGTTAATTTCAATTTGCAGCGTATCGCGCGTGGAAAGAACCGTGGCACGGTAGTAGATTCGGTCGAAATGAAGCCGGGCGGTAAAATTCGGTGGCAAAAATCTCTTTATAATTGAAAATACGCGGGTATGAAACAAGTTCACTTAATCTTCACTACGCTCCGGAGTTTTAAATTAAACCGGTATTAATTGACGTGCCGAGCGATGCCCAAAGATTCGCATTTTTCATGGAAAGGTATTAAAACGACACGGCATTAATGCGATAAGGGAGAAACCGTTCGAGTTCTGATCAGTGAAACGCGGGAAATTGATGGAAAAGTTTCCAGCGAACAATTATTATATATGCGAGGATAAAGTCGTAAATGGTTTTCGGGTTCTCTTTCTCTTTTCACGGTAGAAAGATGAGAACAGTGGTCGCACCGAGGAAATGGGCGACGAGTTGGCACTTACTGTCATCCTCGAATATTATATTGGGACGCGGGTGGCGCGAACACGGTTACATTAATATCCGCGTTAACGCGCCCCCCTCGCGTGTCTGGATTTTGCGAGATGTGTGCGCGCCGATAAAGTGAAATCCCGACAGAAACAAGCGGTCGTACCTCGTCGCTGATTTCCCGTGCGAATACCTACGATGCCGTGTGATTTAAATTACGGGCATTTGTCAACTTCCTAATAAAATTAGAAGTTGGCGCGTGAGAGAAAAAAAAATTATTTAAAGGACAATCAGTGATTCGACTATTTTATAACGTGGCTCGAATTAAAATATTATTTGGCTCACGAATATTTTGCCAAGTGGCAAGAACTGTTAGCGACTCTTCAGATTTCACGTTTGTCGTAGTTTGCTATTATTGCGCGAAGTTTGTAAAGGCTGTTCAGTGACAGGGCTCGAAAAGGGTCGCAGACGATACCATCGTGGGGGAACGAGCTTTATTCCGGCGGATGTTCCTCTAAGCGATGCCGTTTCGCGAAACATATCGCGCGACGGAACAAGCCGAATCCACTAACGTGAGATTGGATAGCAATGGCCCAGACTGTATCGAGTCCTGCGATCCGTCCGAAGGATAAAGCTAAAGAGAAAACGCGTTACAGTTAGAGGAATCTCGTTCCCTTTTATTACACCAAACATTTTTTCATATTGATGGCCGCACTGGGGATACGAGAGAGATAATAGATAGGATTGAAACGTGTGCTAGTTTTAACTGTAAACTTACACATCTCTTTTCTGCTTTATATGAAATGGGAAAAAAATTGTAGGAAGGCCGATGCCTGAAAAAGAAAACTCGCGGGTCAACTGTTACCGTTGGCAAGCGCTGAGTGTTCGAGCGTGTGTCGCGTTAAATTTTCCAAACCTGGGCGCGGGGAACAAAAACAGGAGGACCGGGTATGGAAACTCCCGGTGGAAAGTTGTTTTGGGCTAGGTTTTTCTTTTTTCTCTCGCGAACCGAACACGCGTGTACGTACACTCTTCCGAGCTCTCTGTGCACGCATCTGCGTCACCGGAGTGGATGGCGCTTGTCGGGCTCGATTTTCGCGTAACGATTCGGTTTCGACGCGACCTGCAATCGGAGATTTTTCCGGTGCCATTAGCCAACCGCATGTGACAGTTTCCTCCGACTCGCCGTTCGACGTTAACAAAATTTTCAATGAACCGAAATTGGAAATATTAAAATCCATGGTTAATCCGTAACGAATACGGTTGTTAACGGGATATCTGCAAAATTTGATGAGAAAAGAAAATTGCTGTCATCCGAGGTGAATTTAATCCACGTACGTAGTTATAGTAGCGACGAGCGGCGTAATTATCCTAATCGTTGATTGAAACGGACGGTCCAATTCGCAGGAAATGAGAATATGTATGTATTCCAAGATAGGAAATGAACGAGTCCGCGCAACGTCGATGCACGCGCGTACCGCCTGTGTTTCCATCAATTACCAGCGATTTTAATGAAAAAACAACCACCGTCCGAGCGGCGAGTTGCTCCCAAAAGGAATTGTTTTCCATTATGAAAACCGTTGACCGAGTTCGATTAAACAATAGCAGCTGGAAATCAAACGGCGCAATTTGGGAGTTGACATCGGCCTCGTTGCTCGAGTCGTTACGCGTCGAATATAATACAATGCCTCTTGCTAAAAAATATTTCGCCCCTGCGTCCATCACGAGACTTTTTCAATTGGGTTTTTTTTTTTCCATATTTTATAAGCCACCCGCTCTCGTCACCGTCAAATGAAATAATGGAAGGCTTAATTTATTGATTGCATACATGGTACCCAAAATGATGGTTGTTAAAATTAGTGATGGACACGTTTTATATCGAAATCTTAATCCTTTGTTTCTAACAGTAGCTCGTGTTTCGATAATTGAATAGTAATTAGTAGACAGTGTTTAAATAACAATTTTGCTGGACGTTCGATTCGGATTGTCAAATGTATCGAATTTTCCGCGGCGAGCGAACAAAGGCTAGCCGACGCGGCGCGGAAAGTAGTTCGAATAACGCGGAAGCTGTTCCATGAAAATTATATAATTTTGCGCGCGACGGGACACAATTAAACCGAGGCGAGAGGCGCCTGCCTATGGGTGCCTCTGAGTGCTTCGGTATTTCGGTAAAATCAGTCGCGTATCATCGCTATAAAATCAACTGATTAAACTTGTCGGAGATCAAATGTGTCATACTTATAATTCCTATCTTTTTGGTGTTTGGCAAAGCCTTTGATAGATTGTTTGAAAACTATTCGATATTAGTAATAAAATTTTTATATGAAATTCGAATTTATTTTATTATTTGATCAATCCGATGAATATTTTGCTTGCAAAAATGATTTAATTTGCATATGAATTGCATTGCATTGGTGATTAATCCTGACGAGAAACGATTTTTGGTCGAATCTGTTTGACCGTTTTGAAAAGTAGAACGAGAACCGATCCTTTGTTTTCCGCGTTTCATTATCCAGCAGCCATTCACCGGAGCATCGTTATAATAATACAAAGCTTCGGTTGTTATCGTTGCAAACATTGCGACATGCTTACATATATTGTGCACAGCGATAAATATTGGTTTTGTTCAGGTCAGTTGCAATTAATGTCGACGAGAAATCGGTTAAATAGCAATTTTCTTGCCCGAATTCCTAAGTTAAACAACGGGCAAGTGTTTGCCGATCGTTTCACTGGGGAAACTTCGACATACTCCAAACGAACTGATTTTACATATGAACGATCTTTTTTTGTTTCAGGATGGACGGACTTTATCCATCATGAGACACTCGAGTATGCTGCAGCATCTACGACCGGTGAGTGAATACTCTGAGTTATAATTCAATTTTGGTTCTGTGAACCGAATTTCGTGCTACATAAAATCTCGTGTTTGCTGTGTACCTGCTCTCGAGCAACGCGAATTCGCAATTACTCGGACCGACGTGTTCGGCTCACGGTTCAGGGAAGCTCGCGATCGGACCGCGGTAGCTGCGAAGTTTACGCGAAATAACGCGGGCTATCGTAAATAACAGGCGCGTTCGAAAAAAAAGCGCACGGTCGAAGAATTTCAAAGAGAGAGGTATGACTTTTAATACGCATCCTCCTCCAGGCACCTCGCGATTATTCCACGTAAACGACGAGATTAAACTGTGCCCGGTAATGGCTCGAGTATGAAAAGTTCGAAGGAAGTCGAAATTTAAAGTCTCCGAAGGTTCTCTCCGGGAAAGGGAAGTTTCCTGGTGCCGGGGATTAAGTTCAAACAAAAAAGATCTGAGCCGGAACTTCGTCGAACGGTAAAAAAAAGTCCGCGAATTATTCTGTTGGGCATTAATTTCGTCCGATCGCCCTCGCAGATTGTCCCTGATTCATCGTAGTCAAAAACACTCGAATACTTCAATTTTTATTCCGAGAATTCCGTATTCTTCATAGAGAGATTATTTTTTTTAATTCTGTTTCTCACGTTTTTCTTCTTTTTTTAATTTCACACGAGATACGATATGAAATTCCGTCAAGTTCGGAATCCGTTTTGCAATTTGTAACAAAATTAAGTGTCGTCGCTTCGTAGACCGGAAAGAGTTCAACATCGCTATTTATAAAATTGTTCATATACCATCATTGAACGGGTCAGGGATTAAATGAACGGGGGCAGTCCGGAATTATCGTGAAATTCCACGTCGTGTCGGCTGTATAGAGCGTCGTGTCGCGGATAAGAAAAAAATTACGGGCTCCCGCGGCTGAAATTCTCATCTGAAATTCGTGTACACCGATGCTCTCCCCGGCATTTGCGTGGGTAAAGTCAGGACGGAACACGGCCACGTCCGGTACACGTAACGGTTACTCGAAACATAAATTATTAATGAGTACACACGCCCACGATAAAAGCAGCAACCGAGGCAGCAACAACGCGAGATAGTCCGTTCTCTAGCTAGACGGTTCCGGTTGCGATTCTCGTGAATCTCGTCACGTTCCTCTCCACCGTTCTTGTTGTTCGTTACCAAAAGAATTTCTGTTATTCTCGAACCGCATTAAAATTGATATTTCGTTGGTCGCCGATGAATGGAACGTTTTTAGAAAGTCGATTGGGCTGAGTGCGCGACTTCTCAATTTTCCAGTAGCTCGTCGGTCACGAGTCCTCAATTATTGGTCGGATCAAATTGCACATTTATCGATGGTGTATAACCGAATCTCTGATACCGCTTAAAGGTTTTCCGTGTAGTTTAGACACAGTTTCGCGAATGAAACAGCTGGTGATCTACAACGTGTCCAATGTGAAGCGCCTCAATTCCGTAACTAACATAAGTCAACCAGCATCTGCCGACACTATTTTATAAATATTTATGCCCGAGGCGAGCCGCCTGATATATTTAGTCGTAGTCGGTTCCCTCGACGAACGCGGCCAGTAGTTTCTCTGGATATTTTTAGAGTTCGAAACCTTTTCTTACCGCGACCACTCGACGCTCCCCTCTTTACGTTGACTCTGTTTGCTTGTAAGAGCTCCTGACAAAATAATTACGGCGATCGATCTGTCCCGTTCGCGAAAACTTGTCTCGCAAACTCGAACCAACGGAGTGGTGAAAATCCCCTTGCCTCGGGGATTTCCTCTCGATTTATCGACAAATATTTAAGGAGATGGAAGCGTGCTCGACAGGGCGACGTCATTGTCGAAAGAAACTTCTTAAACGATTAAATTACACGGCGCACCACGAGCCCATTCTCTATCGACTTCTCGTCCCCCGGCCAGCGATACGAACAGCCAGTGTCTCGATTAAAAGAGCCGCGCGTCGTCCCTTATTAATGGACCGCTTTAATATATTCTTTGACAATGCTTTCCACGAAAGTTTTTATAGTTGAACAACAGATTAATTTGCCTGTAGATGTAAAGTGGAAACAAGAAAATCCGGGAATGAACAGATATAAATTGTCGCCGAGCGACAGTTTAATTTTTGCGACTCGAGAAAAATGTGATCGGTTTCAAACTTGTTTGAAAGTTTAAATAGGAATAATCTCGGATGAGGAATCGGACTGTTAAGAGCGTCGATGATGGAGGAAAAGTTAGAGGTAGGTCGCGATCGTAGATAGTCGAATACTTGTTTCATAGCACGCGCGGTGGCTGACAAGTTGAGCGATGTTTAACAAACAGCAGCTGATGTCTGGAGTGTCCCTAAAGCGACGTTACACGGGTGTCAGAGTTCAGCCACGTCATTCATATAAAGCTCCGGTACCTACGGCCCCTGTAATTCGTGTTCTCGAGGCCTAACTCGAATTATCTTCTCTTCTTCTTCTTCTTATCGTTCGCTTTCGGACGCAGGCGATTCCGTTTACGCTGATCCCCCTGTTAATTCTCCGTTATACGCATCCCGATTAAACGCCTGTTGAAGTATAATTATTCTATAAAAAAGACGAGAACTTTTAACATAAAAGCTTGCGGTAAAAAACAAAGGGGGAGGAAGTGCCGAAGGCTAGGAGTTGTTCGAGCCATCCAATTAGTTGTTCACTATATTTTTGACGTCCATCCATGGCTCGCGCAGCCACGAAACCGTACCTAGGAGCCAAGTTATCGTCGAGTTAGCGCACGCGTCGGCTGCAACGATGAACTTAACTAAACTCCGGCCCGGGACGGAGTTGAACGCGATGCGAATGAACTTGATTAATTGCTCGGCTGAGTCACGAATTAGCGTGTGAATGAATACGGGGAGAGCTGGCTAGATAGAAAGGAGCCGGCGAACGAAGAGAGCCCAGCAGGAAGTTTCGACCTACTTCAATAGCGATCGAGTACCAATAAAAAATCGATTTGCGCGCCCGTATTCGATTCGTAAGAACTCTAGTCGGCTCTCGGCAAGTCTTTTTTATTTGCATCGTGCACTGCTGGTACAGGGCAGAAGATTGTTATGGGCCTTCGAGTGCGAATCTATCGGCGTGTCAGTGTTCATGTTGTAGAAACGAAAAGTGAGTAACGATTAATCTCGCGGCGAAACTTCATGAATAGTTCCGGGACAGGTTAATCCGAGGATGAAAATATTCGAGAGTTTTTAAGACAAGCCTCGGAGGTCCTCTGGGGAATTCGCAGCTTGCTGCTATCGAGTGGGTGAGAACAGAAAGGGAGGGACTTGAAAAAAGTCTATCTTCCCGGGAGCGATATTATCGGGACTATTTTTTATTCGAAGCGAGCAGGGGGCGAACGAGAGAGAAATCGTTCTCGCCTCACGTTGATTAGTTCTGTTGCGATATCTCTCGACCCTGCCGGCGTCCCAAGAGAATACCAGATCGAGGAATGCGCACCGTCGACGCTAACCACCTCATCTCCCGTCTCTTTTCATCCTCGTTCCCTCTCGCCGTTTCCACGATTCGCACTGTTCTACCGCCTGACTCGCAGACTCTTCCTGGTAAATAACCCTACGCGGAAAGTTAATGCCGGCAGTCAACCGCGCTTGTGGAACTTCACGCCGCGTTACAGGCCCGTCCTAAACCGACGGCTTCGAAACCAATGATCCAACGTTGCAGACGAATTACAGGGAATTTAATCGTTACTCGTTTCGATTGAGAAATCTGGTAGATTTACGTGCAAGTGATACGTTGGCGTTACTAATACTTAGATTCGTAGTCAGAGCGTACGGTAACGATATCCGAGTTTATGATGGGATTAAAAGCTCTCGAACGAGTGTTTACCCCAGCGAATGCAAAATCCTTTTATTTACCGCGCGAATTAAAAGCCGTCGGGCACGTAACATACTTTCCAAGGCCTGTTCGTAGCCCGGAAAATTCTTTTCTCTGCGAAGTTCCGGAAGATAAGAGCGCTCGCAGCTCGCGGAAGTTACGAAAGTCACTGGGGAAGGATGGGAATTCTTGACGGGAAATTTCTGGGAAACTTCGTTCTCAGTCGGTTAGTTTGTAGGGACCTGTAGCGGACAGGGAGCACGAGGTTAGAATAGAGAGAGAGAGAGAGAGAAAGAGAGGAGGGTGATAGATAACGTGGCCCTAGCTCGCACTCGAACTTGCAACTTCGGCCCACCGCCGATAAATTATTCGACGCGCTGTTTTCCGCCAAAGATTGTTTTCCCTTTCGCAACGAGAAAAAAAGAGAGCGCACTCCCGCATTTGGACTCGCTCCGGGCCAGGGTCGGAGAGGGTGTAAAAACTGTGGGGTAGCTCGGGCGTCGACCGGGGGTGTGGGTAATCCAATGTTATTCTGCCTTTCAGTCAACGACACGCCAACCCCTGCTTCTCCCGGCGTCGCGAAAAAGAGTGAGCCAACTTTACGTACGTGTCGTTTCAAAATCTGTCCAATTGTCCGGGAAAAAAGCTTGTTAATACCAGTACAATTTGCATAGCGCAGTTTAATATCAATCGGAAGATGAACAAATTATATTAATTCGGAATTTTGCCAAGGGGATCGATTGAGAGGATCCAAGATTCTACCCTCTCGAATGCCAGGACGTATCCGTATACAAAGTAGTCTCGTTCTACTCGAGGGAAGGGAACAAAGGGGGGTGAGTAATCTAATGTCATCCCAGTCGTGGCAGCAATTTTAAAAGGGGGATGCCGAGAGTCGCGGCACACCAAGTGAATTTGCGCATGAAGGAAGCCCGCGTGCTTCCGAGTGCCCTACTCGAGACTACTCGAAGGGGGTTGGAAAAAAAAGCAGGCCAGCGGGGCGTGTTCCTTCCCGCTCGTGACGTTTAGTAGCCAGATGCGCATACATCAGATCCAATCACGTGCGTTTATTTAAGCTGTTTGTTCGCCAGACCCGAATGAAAACGGGGTGTACCTTCCTAATCACGTTTTCAGATGTAAGTATCTCTCATTGGTAAACTTGCTCGTTCATCGTCTTTTCGCTCTAGACACTAGTTTTTTATATCATCATTTATTTCAACTTTGCGTTTTGCAAATTTGCAAAAAATCGTTTGACTACGTTAAATCGTGTAAATCGATCTTGACGAAGAATCGGAAGAATTAAAAGAGAAAGTTAGGGGCAAATTCCAAGTGGCTGTTCCGATAACGCGAGATTACGTCGCGGGATGTCGGACAACCGGTTGGAGCGTGCAACTCCGACGCAGTACCTCGAGGAGCGATCGGATATCGCGGACACGCGCTCCGATAACGAAGTTGCGTCGGTGTGTTCGGCTCCCGTTGATAAACGATCGAGCTACCGGGAATCGTCGCGTCGAAACAGCGATAGTCGACACTCTGTCGCGTCTCTAACCGATAACTCGTAATCGTTCGGCTCAGGAGCAATGTTTACGAAACGCGTCACGCTCAGCGATAAAGGCATATCAAATAATACCGATCTAGATTACCGAGCTTTCTACCGTTCACAAGTTTTAGGACCAAGTGCTATTTTTATGTGAAGGAGAGATACTGCAAATTAGTAATCACCGACGATTGCATAAATTAAGAGATTAAAGTACATCGTTTAAATATATTAGAGAATAAATCCTGAGGACTGTGCTTGAAACGAATATGACTGTTCATTAAAATGTAATTTGCTCATTCGTATTTTTGGAGCATCTCGTTCGGTTATACGTTTGAAAATATGTCGTGAAACTCGTGAGCGGCGCGAGATTACGAGCTGTAAAAACGGAATAACGTTGTAAGACTTTTTCCCAGAGCATCCTTTTACGAGCGGTGCAAAAATAAGAGTGAAAATTGTTGGATAAATGGGGAAATTAAATTTGGCTTTAATATCTGTTAATATCTCGAAGGACCAGCCGACGAGATTAAAAATAGGACTCACGGCGTCGCTTATGTCACTTAATTGCACGTACCGGCGCGTTTAAAGGGAGTCTTTGACGAGGTCGATAATTACTGTCTGGATACGATCGTGTGTACCTACACCGTCCCGTGGATGTCGCGTCATGGAACGAGAGACCCGATTTCGAGCATTCAAGCGTCGTTACTTTGATTATTTCCCCGGTTGCTGCAGCGGGTGGCCCGCGGTTAATTTCACGTTCGTTAGTTGCCCGAAGCGGCGAGAGTAACCGGAAAGTTATTTACCGATCCGGCACCGGCCACCGAGAGGAACGTACACGCGATACGTTACGCACGCTCGATTGACGAAATTGTTTCCCTCCGTTCCCTATCGATTTCCTCTTGCCCAAAAACTGGACGCAAGGACGTACTGTTAATTGCAAATCTTCAATATTCCTGCATATTTAACGGTTTAAACGATTCGATTTAATCTCGTGGTCACATCCGGATTTTGATATCGTTACGCGATATCCAAAGGTGAACTCCGTCGGATACAAGTCACGCTAAAACTGCAGTTCAGCAAAAACTCGATACATCGGTCTCTAAAAACAAAAATAACGTCTCTGATTCGTGGTTCCGCGAACGCAAACGCTAGTTCGAATTCCATCGAATCACAACAACAGGAATAACAGTAGAAACGGGGTCGTAGGGTATAGAGGAACGTCGTAATGCGCGACGGAAATAATCAGCGGTTGATTTATGGAAGAAGAACGGGATTCCGGGGGAGGACGGGAGGCGATGAAAGCGGGCCCTCCCGTCGCGTTTACACGGGCTGCCGTCGAGAGCCGAGTACACGGAGCCAGAAATCGACGAGATTGTCCGGTGGGACAAAAGATCCGCGATGCAAGGATCCATCGCGAGGCTTTGGAATGGTTGATGGGCCACGCGCGCGATGGTTACGGGTGATTTGTGCGCGATTGTTCGCGCCTACCGCCTCTCGTACGTACAAATCCTCCCGCACCCTCTCGCTTCCCTCTATACACTGTGTCGTACCTGTAAAGTACTTTTCCTGAAATCAAGTTGACGTGAAGGTTACCTAAAATCAAGGACGAGGTTAACAAGCGTAATTTCTTGTAATTAAGAAAGTATTTCTCTTAATTATTCTTATCGGTTTTAATAGTTAACGTAGTGTATATATAAAAAAACTCGATAAGTCAAATTTGCCTGGCAAATATTTTTCGGCTGCGGCGAAAACGGTTGGAGGACAGTTTTAGAGGAAGTTCCGGGAAAGGGGTAGATTTTCTGTTTGGCTTGTCGCAGCTGAGCGACTGTATGTTTTTCTAGAATCGGGGGGAAATGAACGTAAAACTTGTTGATCCAATGGCAGCGAAGGCAGTCGATTCTATTGATCGATTAAAGCGGCGGCAGGGCTTGGACGCGTATGCGTGCGCGCGTGTAAACATAGAAAATCGTGCATTATACACGAGTAACGTAACGTTTCCTGCTCATACATAGAGATGCGAGGCGATTTCCATACATATCAGTTTCATTTCGTTCGGCCGCGCTACCCGGAATATACATATAGCTTTCCACGATATTCGCTGCGGGGGAAACATCGCGACGTGGGCGTCTAATCTATGGGTGCATCGATGCGAACCCCCATAGCAGATGTCTGCGCTAACGAGACTTGGAAAATATTATTGTTATTCGTTTTTAATCTAATTTCGGTTCACAAACACAACAGGAAGCATTTCCACTTTTATTACACGTCAGTGGAGATGATAATGCCAACTATTATTGCCAGAAATAGAAAGAAGCTCGACGAGACCCTATTTATTAAATCGCATGAAAGTAAACGGACAAACAATCCTAGCGAGTGTGATCGATTCCTTAATAATCGTTCGGTTCCACCCTTGGCCAATGATGCAAATTTGTAGCCTGCGAGGGGTGTCGGCAGTAATTATGTACGGGGGTGGTGTCGCGTTGCTCCGAGAGCGTCGAAATACAGGGAGCGAAACAGGAGAGAGACGGAGATGGCAAAGCGTACAAGCGTAGGGGCGCGGGTGTCACTCGCAGCTGTTTCGACCCCACGCCATCGCGAGCTACCCCCCTCGACCCGTGAAAACGAACGTAGGATAGTAACACAGCAGTCACTCGGTCATTAAGGGGCGTGATCGTTGTTTGATTGCGGAGGTCGAGCTTACCTCTTTCACCCCTTTCGATCCACCCTCCGCACGTCATAATCCTACGAAACAACCCGGTTATCATCTCTTCTGCATCAAATTTAAATGTGTAGTTAGAAAGATTTTAGAGCATGAAGAACGCTCGGCAGTGTATTTTAATTTGCATATTCGTGAATGAAATAATATCAAAGACGATTAACCTATTTTTCGCGTTTCGCCACGTTTTTATCTCCGAACAGCATTTTACTATTAGCGATACTGCCGCGCGGATTCGTATTATTTTTGTCCACGTTTTAACCGGTAATCGATACACCATTTGCATAATTACCGGGCGGCAATCTGTTCGCGCGCATCCATCTTGCTTGGCAAAAACTAATACCGTAAATGCGAGATTCCGGCCGGTGCCAACTGCGTTCGTCAGCGACTATTTTTTTCACTAGCCTAAAAAATAAAATTTCGCCCGATCCGACGTGGTATTTATTCGCCTGCTGGTTTCGCGGATAATCCCGAGCGCGTGAAACATCCGACGATTTCGCCTCTCGATTTCGGGCTTTTGGAACGCCTCCAGAGGAATACGTGACGCGCTCGCAAATGCTGTTTATACTTCTTACACGCAAATCGATGAACAATATTTATTATCGCTCGGAATATCGTGCGGGAGAAATAAGAAAATGGGTTGGAATCGATGGATCAGCGGAATGATAATATGTTACGAACGTATGATGAAGCAGTTTTAAATCGACGTTCCCGTTACTTAATATTTGCTCGACAGATGGTTTTAACTGGAGAATAAAAAATAGATACGTTATCGGGGTTAGTCGAAAGATAAGGTAGTTTCGAAACAACCGGAGAAGGGGGATGATAAAGGCTGGTAAGTTTGACTCGTTCGAGGAAAGCGAGAAGGAGCCAGGGAGGTCGTTGGCGGTGTCGCGAGCAGACGCAGCCTCCAGAGTTAAAGTTTCCCCGACGATGACCGGGAACCGTCGTCGATAGGACCGGGGGGAAAGGAGTGTTTTACGATAAAACTGCTCAGATCCAATTTATTTGACGCGCGTAGAACTGGGTCGTTTCCTGACCATCGTTCCTTCCCGTTTCGTCCATCGGGATACCCTTTTCGCTTGCACGCTCACCGGATCAGACGCGTGTATATTTTCGGTTAATGGTGAACGCCACGCCGCCGCCGCAGCACCGCGCCGTTCTCCATCACGGAGCATTTGGCCCAGCGCAAATAAATCAAATGGAAATCGAATAGATCTCTGGCACGGACCGCGGGTAAAGCTAAAGTTCAAACGGAAGTCGCGGATACTTAATTAATTCGTTTCTTTCAACGCGTAAAAAAGGCTGAGTTAACGGGAGGGTGTGATAAAGCGCGGCTGATTTATACGGCAACTTAGTGTCCGCGGATAGTCCGTATGAAATTACGAACGGTAGGAAGCTACCGTGACATTGACTAATATCGGAGGTGGGAAGCCTTTTGATTAAGGGCGTCTTTACACTTTGCCGCGACCTCGGCAAGGATCAACGACCGAGTGTACCACCGATGACGATTATTTCTCGGATTTCCCGTGGAACCTACCGCCGATGATAGGACCGTTCGACTCGGAGTAAATCTTCGCATCGGAGAAATATCGCGGTAAAGAAAAAAAGAATCTATGATCTGCTTCTCCAGTTATAAATTTGATTCGATGAAAATAAACACGCGAATGGAGTTGGTCTGATAATGAAAATTTATTAATTAAAAACTGCTATACAAATTTCGAACTAGCAATAACTTTTATGCAAACTGTATCAATTATAAAAACTGTTCATACGCGGAAATTGGAATGGCGCGAAACGATTCGGCTTCGAAGACGACACGGAAGAGAGGTAAAATCGTTGATAATCGTTTGTCCGCTAATTAGTCTGGTGCGGGCCGGCCGTGCCGCTTTGTGCCCGGCGCGTTTACCTATCGCGAAATTAATTTCTGCCGGTCGAGTGTCTCGAAAAATTGCGCATGGTTTGCGCGGTCGGAATCACGGGACGGGAAAACGCATTATCCAAATCGAATGGGTGGTCGCACGCGCTCGTGTCAGGTGCCTTCTAATTAATTGTCTTGCAGTCGTCCGCGTCGCTGACAGGATAAACAATTATCGAGCGGTGCGCACTACTACCGTTATCATCTCCCTCGAACCTCTTTGTTTCCTTTTTCATTTTCATCGGTAACGAGGCGCATTCCATTCGTTTTTCGCTCTCGACGAATTTTGCGTAAAGGCAATTCATAACAAAGGACATACAATGGTTTGACATTCATTAAAATGAAAATCTACTTAAGGATGTATTGGCTATATAGTCAATACCAAATGTTGATGTACCTTAGAAAAACGCATTTCCTGTAATTAAAAATAGTGCACTTTTCTTGTAATTTCGATATTTAATGAGTTAAGTATGATTATTTAGCATTTTATTGATGTTGACAAAATCCGACCATCCCACCGTCGAAATGGCGAACTTTTGGAAAAAAATTTCGTTTTTCCTCAATAACTCCTAAACCCTTGGAGATACGGGAAAATTGCATAGGACCTTTCTTGTAGAGGACAACGAGATCTATAATTTCTGTATAAAATTTTTTCGCTAGCATTAATAG
>NW_017167384.1:1080940-1133861 GCF_001652005.2 Ceratina calcarata | reverse complement strand
TATATGTATAGCCTATACGTCCTTAAAAATGTTCCCTTATCACGCACTTAAACGCACGATATCTACGTAATTCCGGTTCCTAATGGAGATAAGCCGAGAACGTACGACGCGGTTTTCTCGGATGGCGTAATGAGCGAGGACAAGGGGTCCTTAATAATGCTCTCGAACCGTTCCCTCTCTCCCTCGCGTGTGCATACATTCTCGGTATCTCGGTTCTCTCTTTACACGTCTAGCCCCCAGGATGGACGCAGGTGCACCGGAATTGCCCGAGTCGCAAAATCTGAGCCTCTCCACGGCTTTACGACCGGCTAAAGCCACCCTTACGGCGAGCGTAAGGTTACCAAGTACTTAAGGGAGATTCGATAACCTCTTTGGAGCGACATCGGTGACGAAATAATTAATCGCACCCGCAGGAAACATTAAATTTTATCCATGGTCGATATTCCCTTACAAACTCCCTCGCTAAAATCATTGTACGTACACGAAGGCAGAGTTTACGTTGGAAACTTGTTCCGCAACAAGTATGAAAAATATTTGCATACCGACACTTTATTGGAGATATTAAAATGTAGATCGAGGAAATTAAACGCGGGGCCAGATAGTTTTTGTAACCGCTGCGTCGACCGGCAATTCCGGGTTTTGCTACGGAAACTTTCGAGGAATACGAATTAGTTACGGTACACACTGTAAATAGGAGAACGCTCGGGGTTCAATGCACGCGAAATTATTAATCATCGTAGCCGCGAAAGTTTTCGTTTGATCAGGCGAAGTTAAGTCCGTGTTCGCGCTTAACTGGTTAACGGAGCTCCTCCAACTGGTTCGTTGCGTTGTATCGCTTCTTGTTTCACGCTGATCGATAACGCATTCCATCGTCAACCAAATTTGCCGATATTTTATCAGAACCCGTCAATCGCGTAATCTGAATCATTCTGATGCATGTGATCAATATCGAAAATCAATTATAATAAATTAAATTGAATACAAACAGTATCAATGATGATAATTATACACTCGATATATTAATTAATTGTAAACATATATTGTGACAATTAATTAAACTGGCTAATTGTTGTGTGGACTGTTGAAAGTTCGTTGAACTCGGCAGGCGAGGATGTCGAAGTGACTCGTGGGTGGATGAAAAGCGAGTCGCGATCCGGTGTAGAGTTAAAGGAAAAGAATAACGCGAGACTATTACGGGGAGGCGATACGGTGGGACGGTTAGAAAGTAATAGACCGGGAAATTCCTCGGAGACGGGGCGAAAGGTCGCGGAGCCACGGCATAAAGAAATTTCTGTTCCGGGATACGCCGGCATTTCCCATGGGAGGGAAAGTCCCTCGTTCTTCACGATTCCGCGTTTCTGATATTTAATAATGCATCGACACTCACCTTTCGATGACCGGAAGCCCCGTTTGTCACGAGCTGCCAGCTGCGAGCATTCTTTCGACTCCCTCTCGTCTACGAAATGTTGCGGTTTCGAAGTTGCCACGAGGTTCCAAGTTCAGGGTTGATGCCTTTAACCCTTCGCTCGACCATGTAATCCAGCTCGTTTCGCGAAAGTACCCTCTTCGTTGCCCGACTTCAAAGAGTGCGCGCAACTTGGCTCGGTATTCTCATCGTTTCTTTAAGAACCAGCTACTCGAAGTTCCCTCGGAATCTTTCTATCTCGAATCGACGATCTCGAAAGTGGATCGTCCGGGAACGGTAACGCGTCGAAGGCTGGTTAATCGATCCTCATTACGCGGTAGCCGAGTCCTCGTCTCTTCTTCTCCTCTTCCAGGGTCCGAATCACGTAACCTCTCGCGAACCCTTTCCCTCCGCCTCTCCCCGAATCGATTACGGTGATTTTATTGTCTGGAGCGTAACCAGCAGCGTGGCCAGACGATCGGCCGATGCCCGATAAGGCGCTAATGCGCTAATTGGCAGCCGGACGCCACGTATCCTATCCCTCGAGTTAATTATATTTAATTGTCGGGCCATTAATTGTATCTTTAATTACCCGCTGCGAGATACAACCAGCTCGTTCCGTTCCCTCTATAGTTGTAACGTTTTAACGATCCCGATCGATCGGCCGTTTTGGGAGACACGAAAATCGTCCACGGACGTTAAAGGCGAAAGGCGAGAGGCAAAGCTGGCTCTCGTTTGCTCTTCGACGCTCGCGATTCCCTTCGACGCGCTCCACCGGTTTCCCGAGAGGATCGTTCTTTATCCTCAAAAAGAGTTTCGCAGCCGGTGGAGAGCGGGGTCCACTTTCTTCTCCTTAGACCCTCTTCCCACGGATTCACCGACCTCCCTCGGGACCAACGCTCCCTTATTACGAAGCTTCGATCCGTCACTTGGACGATATCAAGATCAAGTTCCGAACTCCTTTACCCACAGTCCGATCGACAAATATAAACGAGTTGTTGCCCTTTCTATTTTCGACGAGAATTTCTATTCCTATCACGGTCCGTGTTTTAACTGAACGTCAGAGATCGCGAACACTTCGATACACTCTCGTGAAATGGAATAGTAACAAGCGTAGCGTCGAACACGACATGCAACCGAGAAGTGAAACCGCGCGACTAGACGGTTTGTTGTCGCGACGAAAAGTCTCCTCGACGGAGGAGTTGACCCCGCAACGAAGCGGGTTCTCGGCACGACTGAGAGGCTCGAACCTCGGCGACGAGAGGCCACCCCCGCGAGAGGGTGGCCGGAGCGATGTATATAGAACGCGAGAGGGAAGCTGGAGCGAGACGGCGACGAGCGCGCGCAGTCGCAAATTCGAAAGCCGAGCGACGATATTAATTACATCCTTTCGCGAGCGACGGAAACGAATCGAGCGGCGGCGGCACACGCCGGATTATAACGAGAGGCTACGGGGCCGTTTAAAAGCCACCCCTGTGCGTCGAGAAAAAAAAAAAGTGGTCGGTGCCGATTTTCGCGGGACACGCGACTTTCCATCTCGGATCGACCCTCTTCCAGCGCGAGAAATAATGGATGGATAATCTGTCCTGGCGTGGCCCGTCGGGACTAAAAGGTTCCTACGAATTTCGTTTCTGTTTTGTTTCACCCTCGTTCACCTCTGCCTCCCTCGTGATCTCCAGGGATCGCCCGACCGACCGACCGACCATCCTGTTGATCGTCAGGCTTCCGATCGAATAAAATCGTCGAACCGAATCCTCGAAGACCGAGTGATCGTTCGGACAAATGATTGACGCATGGTACATAGTAGTTGATTCGAACGGATCATACGTTTATTCGATACTACATGAATTTAGCAATGCTAGATCTTACAGTCGCAACACGCAGCGTATTACCCTGAAACCACGTACGTACTTGTTAGCGGATCCTCGTTGGCGTTTGGAACACGTGTTTCAACCGCCTCCGTGATATTAATTTACCCTAAGAACACCGAACGCAACATGTCGGAATTACATTGACGCGGAGTCGTCGGTTAATATCGAAACCTCGGGAGAGGTTTAATTAATCTCGTATGCCTACCAGATAGGAAACCTGAAAAAAGAGACGGAGCAGATATTGACGAATTTCGGCAGCGTTGTTCGCGAAAATAAACGAAAAGAGGTTTTCCCTACCCTCGAGCGATATCCGTTTAATCCGAATAAAAATATCATGGCGAACGCTGTCAAACAGCGGGACATTTTTATTCGGATTAAAGAGAGGCGGGTGGAGAGGGTTTGCGGAGCGTCGTGTAATAACCTGCCCAAATAACCCCAAGTTTGCCCGGCCGCTTACGAGCCGGACAACTTCGTTGAATTATTGTTTCGGTTCCGCGAGATAAGCCTTTGATAAACCGTTCCGTGATAAATGTTTTCTGCGACGAGACGCGTATCATCGAATCGTCGATCGGCCGAACGGTAATGCGATTTTTTCCACGGAAATTGAAAAGTTTCCTTCTCCACCGTCCGGGGCGAGGGTTCGCGACTTTCGGAGATGAGATATCAAAATTGTTTTAAAGTCCCGATCGAGTTGACGAGTCGTCTCAACAGGAGGAAGACTTTGTTTGTTTTATTTGTAACATTTTAGTTATCCCAGCTCAATATTTGCGGCGGATCAATATTTTATTTCCACCGCCTGCTTGCTCGGCCATCGACAACACCCGCATGAAATATTCGCTTCCAAGTTGAGTTACACGAAATGCATCGTTCCAGCAGTCTTTCCTTGTCAAGCTTGCCGATTGACCATTTGATTAACCGTTGTACCAGGGAAAAGTGATTATAAAATCATGCCTCCTGCTATAACAAATCTTCGGTATAGAATATTTCTATTTTATTGTTTCACGCGAATTTGTTTTATCAAAATCGTCAATAGAATACATCGAACGTTTTGTAAAATGCAGGTTTTATGCAAACGTATCATGAAAAACTACAGTATGTAAATCTTCGGGTAATTCGAAATTCTTTTCGCACCGAGATTTCGCACAACAATTGAATATCGTCCGGGTTATTTTATATTAAACACACTCGAGGTCGTTCACGGTTCGGCAAGTCTTGTTACGAGATTGTCGGACGGAAGACAACCGCGGAATTAATCTGGAAGCACGTTTTACGGCTGCGTTTGAATCGGTCGGAGGGAATTGCGACTAGCTCGCAACGCTAAAAACTTTATCGCTCGGTAGCAGCGAACTGCATTAACTCCAGCCCCGTCGCTCTCTATATACAGCTTCATCGAATTCGGTGACGAGTACCCGGAGGGAAAAGTGGCCATCGATGCCCGGGGTGCAACGAGCTCTTTTCCACCTTCCCTCGACCGCACCGCAGCTACCCCTAGACCCGATTCGACCACCCATTTCTTTCTTTCGAACCTTATTTTTTTTTTTTACTTCGAACCGAGCTCTTGTTTTAACCGGAGAGCCGCTGCGGTTGCGAAAGTTTTCGTAACCGTTCTCCGCGATACGTTACAACGGCCGTGTAATAGAATTTGTTGCGCAAGTTGGCCGCCTCGTAAAAAACCAGGGGCTACGTTTACTGCCCGGCCTCGAATAGCTCGAAACAAGGCATTGGCGCTCCCGTGAAATTCACCCTCTTCAAATAGTTTCGGCACCGATGAATTCGATGAACTTTGCAATCCGCGTTACATTCCTCAAATGTTTGCCAGCCGTTAGGAAAAGTTTCATTAATAGATAGCATTTATCATGTCTTCCAAGTGATTTGTTAATTCCTCGTACATTTTCGGACTCCTTAACGTGGAAGCCCGTCTTTGATGCCACGGCGTTGCCAGCCAATAAAATTAATCTCGTTTCGTCGAGTTCCAATAAGAAAATCCCTATATTAAAATCCGTCGGGAAAGGAAATTGTCTCGCTTTGAACGAATTCATCGTTCAGACATTCCCGGTTGGCACGTGTCCCCGGTCGCGTGGCCAGGTTCTCATCAAAGTTTTATCTTCCGCGCGACCCCCGCGGAGCCATCGTTTACCTTCGGGTCTAGACACCGCTAGAACACCAGGAATAGGCGTCGAACCGTCAATTAGTAGCACTCGTAAATATCCGCGCGGTTATTAAAATCACTCGTCGACATTAATCACGCGCGTGTAAACTGGGGGACGTGGCTAACTCGCAGCTAACTTCTTTCTCCCATGGTCAGCTAGGGGTGGCTTAACGATTCTTCCAGGAGCTTTATTGGCAGCGGTAGGCCGACCAGGGGTGGATGAATCAATTAGAAGGGGAAAGTTAGCGAGTTTCGTTTCATTCCAGGATGGCAGGGCAAAGTAGCATTGTGAACAGTTGGACGACTGCGTGCTAATACGAACGAGAATAGAAAACAATAGAGCGCTTCCTTTTATTCTTAACTGAACAATAAAAAGAGCAATTTATATATTTTTAACTTCGTCCCATTTTACTATGCGATAAAATATGTACATCGTTTCTGGCCGTGGAATATCGGATCGGGTCCCAGGCTCTGTGTCTCGGTTACCATCAGCTTAAACGATGCCGTTAACCCCGAAATTGAAATGTACCGGGACATTAGAGCAGGAATACGTTTTGGTAACGCGGAAGCCGCGGTTGAAACTTTTTACATGACATCTGGCATACGCGGGGAGAATTGTAGGTGGTTGCTCGCGCGAGAGTCGTAACGCGACATCTGTGCGGAATGAGCGAGACGGGGGCGGATGAAGACGACGGCGTGGGTGGGAAAGGGCGACGCGCCGAGGGAGTAGGTAGTTTTTGGCGCGTCTCGCGGCAAGAAGACGAAGAGAGTACCAAACGACTCCGCGAACGCATTACCCAGCGCGGCGGGCCACGAAAAACACCACGGAACCGCGATTTTTCTGGTTCTTGCACGCCCTCCGGCCGCGTTCCTCTCTCAAACGTAATTCGTTTATAGTCGAGCAACGACGAAACAATCGCTTTCTTGCGCTCAGAATCCGTCAAAGAAATCCTTTTTTACTGTGCGAGTCTTAAAACGAATATACATGCAAAATACGTTTCACGTGGTTCTTACGAGAACGAGAACAGCCAGTCTCGGTAATTCAATGTATAAAATGCAATGAAAGTCGTCTTGTTTCATGAATGATAAATCTGTTGAATTTTCACTATGAAATTTGAACAAATCGCGTGAGTAGCGCACACTTTGGAGTACCTTTCTATAAGCCGTTCCCTCCGTCGAGATTACGTCGTTGCGCATCGCAGACGTTTAATCTCGCGGAGAGAGGGAAAATATCTCGATTGCTTATGCACGGATTACGAACGTCCGTTTCCCTTTTTCCGTGGCTGCAACGTCTGACAGCGGCAATTCTGTCGCTTCTCCGGTCCGTGCGCTCTCAGAATTCCGTGGTACATACGCGAACGCTTGTTCGGTGAACGCGGAGACCCGAAAGAATGCGAAATGAACAGAGGGGATTTCCGCTTATCTCTCTCTTCAAATAATGTCATCTGCTCCGTGACCGTTTTTATCGAGGAACGGCCCGAATCTGTCGTAGGAAACGTCACGAACTCACCGAAGGCATTGCATCCAATCCGGACTTCGCACTTTGAATAAAACCGAATTCAACTCGGAGCAGAATGGAGTCGGTTTTAATAACCGTGTTCTAAAACCTCTCAAGGCGCCTCGGTTTCTGGAAAAGATAACGACGTGACCGGAAACGCGGCGTTTCGACTAATTCGAGCGAATGACGGAAAGCGAGATAACGGGAAAATGGAAGGGTTGCCAACTGTCGCTACCCTCCCTGGGTAATCACGGTAGCTAAACTTTCCCTATAAATCATGAAACGGTTCGCGAACGCGTCGTTTCCGCGCAGTGGACGGAAGAAGGCGAACGAACGGACCGCTGGGAATATAATGGATATTAATGTCGCTCCTGTACGGATTCCATTCGTGATCGCGTACAGACAAGTTCTCCACCACGTGTGGCTGCGATTCGATGAAATTAAACATACATCTGGTATTCTCGAAAGGAATTCGATATCAGAGGACAAATCATGGATTAGTACGTAGATCCATTGATTTGAACGATTTACAGGCATTTCGGTCTTCGTTAACATCAATAGTTCGAACTCTTTCTTCTTTCCTTCGATTCTTTTTCTTCTTCCGTCCTCGTCTTCCGATCTTCTTTTACTGTTCGAAGGTGATCCTTCCGCCCACAGGCCAGAATTATGGGTCTCCGGTTCCCGGAGAAACCGGGCCATCGAGATTTAGGTGAGACACGTTTCTAACTACGTGTCACTCGTTCCTCGCGACTGTCGTTTTCGGAAGCCGGTATTATTGGAACCGCAGAGTTTCAATTTTGACTTCTTAAACTGTACTCGGCTCTGCTTTAAATCCTTGCCATTAATACCGAACTATTCAACTTCGATCGCGTTTCGCAATTTTATTCGCACGATCGACTCGATGCGTGCGTGCAACGAATCAACCCTTAAATCCGTTCTGTCTGGTAATTTCGTCGTTCTCTTCCGTGACAACTAATTTATTTCGAAAGAAAAGGGAGAACGATTGTACTTTGCCCCTCTGCAGAGATCGATCAACGACTCTGCCATTCTTTAAATTCAGGATAAATATAAATTAACTGTGATTCTTCTCCATCGTAATTCAATACTTTCTATAAAACAATATTTATTATTTTATATAAATTGTCTTCCCATATTTCTTCTCATTTCCAATTTCTTCCCCAATCGGTTTTCATACGTATAACGAAGTTGTTGAGTGCGATGTGTCGCGGGTCGAGTTGAATGTCGTTTTCTATGCGGAACTGCGTCAAAGAGCCTCGGATAGGAGAAAAAAGAGCGAGCGACGAGAGGCTTCGCGCGATCCCGAGACAAAGAGACACACCGGTGCTCGTCAACCGGATTTGCTTTGAGCCGCGACGCGGCGACGACGTTAGACACGCTGTAAACCACGCGAAACCGTGTTACCCGCGACGGGATACGTGTATAAACGCGGCATATTACACGGAAATCCATGATAGACGTCGGTAGGCTGAAACTCGTCTCGTGACCTGTTAAATACAGCAAACAACAAGAAGAATTTGGCTCGGGCAGACGAGATTTACACGTGATCAGAATGAGAGCACAATTTCTGCTTGCAGCAATCGAGAGTGTCACTCTTCCTCGGTACTTGTAGCATAATTTCTTCATTGCGAGAGTAAAGTCCTGGGATTATGGGGACAGTGGCGAATGATTAGACGACAATGAATTCTAATTACACGGTAGAAGACCGGAGGATTAACGAGCCGTTGTCGAAGCGACAAGAGCACACGGTAGCATAGTTGGAGCCCATGATATTAGAGCAAACCCAGTTACCGGGACACACGCGTAGAAGTTGGTGGTGCACCGAAACTCGCGATAAACGCGAGCGAGGCGCGGCAGCCAAGAGGCGAGATCGAGACGGAAGTTTCGTAACAAACAATAACAGCAACAACAACGACAACGAGGCGTAGGAGGAGGAGGAAGGGTTAGGGCGGGAACAACAGCGGCAACTGCGAGAGTACACGCGTCTACGATAATTACAACAATAACTGTAACTAGCGTAGGCGGAGACGGAGGACCAGGCGCGGCTGGTTTAATTAGAATCCTCTCTGTCGCTCGGCTTAAGCGTGGCCGAGCTTTTGAGCCGGCGTTAAACAGACGAGGCAACCGTAAACCGAGGATAACGTCAAGTGCCAGACTATTCTTATTGCAATTCTCGATTTGCTTCTTCAGAAAATGAAACATCTGCGTACAGAATTTTTCCCGTCCCGACTTGTGCGTCGTTACATTTTCTCGGATGCGTTTAATGGATAGAAGAATCTGCATTAGGGTTAAAGGATTCTTGCGAGCTCTTCTTACGGCGACGCGCGATTAATCAAATTTCCTAATTAAGCTTCTAATTAATTTCGAGTCCGTTGCTCGTTTCGCGGGGAATAAATCATCGGGGTTGTTATTAATTCTCAGCGAAAGTCGTCGCGGCAAAAACTGCTGCAGGCGATCGATCACATCGGTAGAGGATCGGGATTAACTGTCTTAGTAAAGGAAAACGTAATCGATATTCCTTCAGAGGGAACGGAATGAGTCCAGATTCTTGTTTACCGCGTTCGCGTCAGGACGTTATTTGTCTGGTGTCCCAAGGGAGGCTGGTGACACAGCCCGTAGATCGCGGTGTCTCACCCCCGACTGTCTCTAAGACCGTTCCTTTCGGTGTCCACTCGAGGCGCCGAATCACCCCTCTTCAGGGTAATATTTAATTTCTTGCCCCACTGATCTTCTCGGATTCACCCTGACACAAAATACCGAATGAACGAATCTTGCCGTTCTTCCATCAGGATCCGAATTCAGGACGAAAGTGTGGGGACAATGGGATTTTAGAATTCTATCAACTGAAATCCCGATACCCGTATGAACTACGTACAAATAGCAAATTAGAGGGTTAAAGACAGTACATACGGGTATTACGCGCGGAGAATTGTTCGGATCGAACGATTCAATATGCAGAGCTTTTGTCATTTAACCAGAACAAAAAGTCTTTCATCTCGTGTTTGTTAAGTTCCAGATTTCATTGCTCGTTCGAAAATTATAAAACGAGATAGTCAAGGGAACGAACCGTTCGCGTTTTGTGGTATTTTAAATCCGCGATGCTTCATGGTCTTTGGAAACTGTATCCGTTGAAAGATCGGTTGCCAAAACGAAGCGACCCGATCGAAACGAAGAGTCAGACGTTTCCGGACGGGGGTTCGGTGCCAGGCGCGGAGTTTCGCGTGCCGCGACCGTAACCCGGGATATCCCGCGGGATGGGAAAGACAATAAGCTCTGGGGATACGGTGAACGAGAGTATCCACGAAATGCGCGCGGTCCGTATCGAATTGAAAGCGCGCCTGCCAAATGGGACGCAAATACAAGCGGCCGTCTTGGCTCGCGACTCACTCTGATAAAAGCCAATAATCCTCCGGGCAATAGAAACTCTGGGGTTCACCGGTATTACGCGAGTTTCTTTCGTATAAGATTTTTCCAAAGCTGATCGCTAATAAGAATCTTATAATCTGTAACAGATTACGATAATTCGCTCGGAACGTAGTGTCTATTGCCTCTCGGATCCTCTTAGATTTTATCGGTAAAGAACAACTGCGAGTGAACGTGTTCGCGAGCTTATCTCTTATCTCTCTGCGTCTTGCACGTTGGAAAGAAAGGGGTGGCTCCGTTCCGGGTCACCTTATTTCGAGGAGCAAAACAGATCGCATTACCATTCGAAACATAGACCGAAGAAGCTTCCATTTGCTCGCCCGGAAACTGAGTGTATGCTACTCCCCCGCCTACGCTCCAGTTTTCCAAGCATTTACATGTTCACGGTGGGAAAAAAAGAAATTCGCGTCAACTGCACGCTCCAGATAATACTGCACAAGTTCCCGAAGGACCGGCCAAAGATCTTCGAATTCCGGAAAAAAGAACCTTCCACCAATTGCATCGGAGATGTCCTGACAGTTTCAAGCTTAAGTTCGTATAAATGGAGAAATGAAAAAGGCCGGTTGCGTTTATCCTCTCGAACAAAGTTTGTACGGTCACCGTGCTCGTTGATCTGTTTAGTCAGTCGATAGTTCGAGTCAAAGAAGTGCTGCCTTTTTCTTTTGAGACGAGAGCCAGGCGACGATGCCGAAGGGTCGAGCCGGTGCGAGCACAAGCGCCACTTGTATCCATTACGGTTCGCGGAGTTATGAGGCCGACGTTTATTGGCTAACTTGTAACTCCTTGCCGCCGAGTCTGAATTATTCCCCGGCCCCCGCGGAAGCCTAGTAAGTTTATTTCAATTTGGTCCCGTCCCCCCCGGCGCCACCCCCTGTCCTTCTTTCCCGCGTCTCGTTCTCGTCCCGAGATTTATAAGCCGGCAGCAGCTACGAATTTTCACAGGGCGAACGTGTCGGAGAAAAATATTATCTCGCTGAGTCTTAATCCGTACGGGCCGTTTGAATTTAAACGTGCAGAGGAACGATTCTCGTAAAACGCGCGAGTTTAAAACGAGCTCGTGAAACAAAGAGAAGAATTTTTCTGGCTCGTGGATGCTCTCCTTTTTGAAAGAAACGCGGCTGCGTGGACAAGAAAATAAACCGGAAAGTGTTAACGAAACGAGAACCGCTATTATTTCACTGGGTGGACTTGTCCCCGTGCCAGCTTTATCGCGCCTGTATACACTCGCAACCTGCCGCCCTCTCGAAATGCACTCTTGTCAAAACTGTACTACTTCTGCACGATTAGCAAGTCGTATCGAATTTCTCCTTCGAATAATGTTTTTAAGGACGTATAGGCTATACATATACTTGAACAATGCTGGCAGGTTGAATTTGTTATTATAGATTCCTATTACTATTAAAAAGCTAAAATTACAGTGATTTCAAATTTTTCATAGGTAATAGTATCACCTNAATTTTTGTATATACGTCAATAATTAATTGGATATTTTCTTCTATACTTTTTAGCACGTAGCTATTTATTATTAGCATTGTTCGTCCGACATCTGACTTCTCTTTCGACTTAAGAGTCGAAGATGCGACGTCGCACGGCATCGGGGTAATTAAAATCGTAGTTAGTTTCACATCGGATGTTTTCATTCCCCTACGAATGGTCGATCATTCTCGAGAGGGAATAAGCACTTCCATAACCCAGTTTCACCCCGTCCATGGGAAATATAAATGGAACTCGAAGAGATCATTAATTTTGAGGAGCATTATTAACCGCGGGAAGGTTTAGAAAACTTCATTCCCCGCGTTCAAAAGGCAATCCACGCCCGGCCATTATTTACAGAGTATTACTCTCGGAGATGAATACCCATCGATCGATTATACATTTCGCTCGACGGGGCAAACAATAAAGTAATTGATGATTGGATTCGGATTTTTCGAAGACGCGTGTAACAAAAGTATTATTTTGCATAAGGACCAGCGGTTTATCGGCGATGTTCTTTCTCCTATCGCTTGAAAATGAGAAGGAGTCGTTTTTTGGGAAACGACTCGACGATAAAAACGGCAACAACGAACCTGTTTCCGCGGTAAGAACTCGGGCAACGTCTTCTCTATCGTCCCGAGGCTTCTTCGCGGTCTTTAACCGCCGCTATATTTTCCCCGGGTTGAAGTTTCACCGGAGAAACTACTTTTCCCGAAGTATTTCCCAGCGAGTCGCGCGAGTGCCACAATTATACGGTTTCTTTGGCTATAAAAGCTTCCCGAACGAGGGAGCCCGTCATATGTCGCTGTAGATATTTGCAAACAACTTTCCACGTTTTGAAACGATTGAACCAGAAAAAGAATGTGAACCGAGTTATCGAGTGCATTCACGACATCTATATTGAGGACCTTTTGTGAAAAATATAGCTGTTGGGGTATCGATTCGAAGAATGAGATATCAAAGTCTTCCATAAAGTCTACGGTCCAATGATATCGTGGCAGAACAGGCGAGAGCGTACTCGTTATTAACAAATTTACTCAGACGAGAGAGAGTCGGAAGGAGGAAAGGAAGGAAACGTGAAGGGTGGATGAGACTGATATCGCGGACTTTCGTTGCTTCCGCTACGGTAGACACTGAAAAAACTCGTTGAAGAAAGGGACGTCTGAGCTTGGGAATCAATTATGTACTGGACGAAAGCCGAGGGGAGAAAGAAGTGAAAGGCGGTTGCGTGTCAAGAGAAAAATCAGCTGGATGACGGGAAGGTGACGGCGCGAAAAATAATCTTTCCCGTGGAGACCGATTATTTCTGCTTTCCCTAGGTTCCGATTTGTCTCTATAAGAATTCTAATTGAATAAATGAATATTCTTAGTAGAGCATACAGTGGCGAAATAATGCGTGATAGATCCGTCTACCGAACTAGAATAGCTGCTAAAGCGAACAGGACGACAAATGGTTATTATTATCGGTTCGCAGACCGAAATTGTTCTATTCTAATTAGATTTATACCGAGCGTGTTATCGATTCATTACCGATTACTATCTAATTAACCGCGGATATTGTTCGAACAAATACGCGTTATCAATCCGAGCTCGATGGGAACTGACCGTGCGCCGTGCATTCCAACCCGCATTCTACGTCCAGCGTCATTATTCGCGATCATTTTTCTATCAAAATCAATTAATACCCAACAAATTCCAACAAACGATCGATTATTGTCCGTTCTCGACGGTAACGTATGGTCACAAAAAACCGGGGCATAGCGCGGAAAAATGTTGCGGCTCGCAGTGGAATGGGGACTAAATTAATGGAGATTCGATCCGCGAGTAGTACTGGCTATTTACGCGAGCATTCAGAGTAAAAAAAAAAAACGCGAAATCCAACCACGCGAGAGCTCGATAATTCGAGTATATTGATGCCAGGGTCGCGGTATAATTAATCGAGTTATTTGCCAATCGATGAGGTTTTGTTACGTTAATTAAAATCCTTTGTTCCGCTCTTCGGAATAAAATCCACTCGATGAAGTTTGATTCGGGGTCATTTCATTTTTGTTTACTTTGTACAAATCATGATCGACATATTATTTATTGCTGATGTTGAGAAGAACGGAATTTTTATCGGGAAGTAAAAATTTGAGGAACGATTCTGATATGAGTCGACCCTAATACGATAGAGAAGGTTTGTATCGCGATTCGACCCACTTGCAGCGAGCAATCGACGATGAAACAACGAGGCTTTGAAGTGTACGCGTACAGAGAGAGTCAGCGGCGTGGAAACACGGCCAGTCGAGGAGCCGACCGGAAGTTCGGTGACGCGAGACGGGGACAGATAAGAGGGCGAAGAAAAGAGAATCTGGGCTTAGTAGAGCCCGGCCGGTGGACAGAATATAGGTTGACGAAAGGAATAGTTGGAGGAGGCAATAGAAGTGAAACGTATGACGCGCAAAAGTAAGAACGGAGTTCAACCTTATTCCCTTCCGAGCGTTCTTACGTACAGCTCGATCGTTCCTTTTGTTTGACGTTCGACCAAAGACAGTCATAGCGAAGTTGTACTCCCTTTTCCATATTGCCATCTAAGTTATATTTCACTTGGTTGCGCGTGAAATTCTGTAGCTAGGAGACGGCGAAGTAGCGACGGGCTCGATCGAATTATCGCGGGAGTACAACGAGAGGGGAGAAAATTGGTAAAAAGGGGGTGCGACTCGAGGGGAAGAGTAGCGTTCGAAGCTGTCATATTTCCTCGGGCTGCGAACAATGCCCGCCTTAAACGGACCCCATCGGTTGGGTGAATATTCAAAAAAATCTGGAAGGATCGTGGATCCGTGGTTAAGAACTTGAAAGGCTACGCGGGCGATGGTAATCCGTCAATGGCCGTAATGGCAGAAATCCACCGGATGAAAAGCGACCGTTTAGACGCGACCCATTGTGCGGTCGAGCCGCGTCGGGACAAATTTGCCGTGAAAATATGAAAACTCGCGGACTCTACCGTGTTTTCGCCGTTTTGGCCACGCGTGCGTGTACACTGCCTGGAACGCGACAATGCGAACCCGTCGAGTGGTCCACTTCCGCAAACAGAGGCTCCACAGGGTGTCCATGAAGTGCCACCGACGTTCTTATCTAACGTTAGTTCTAAACTAATCTAACAGCGTTTAACTTTATTGGGTATTTGAAGTTAAGAATTTAAAAGAACGTCGAAACAATAATTACGTTCAATTGTTGTTTATGGAAAATTGGTACGCGATACTCGAACCGTTGAATCGTGCACTGAATATTTTGAACACCCTGTACGGAGCATAACCGCGATCAGCTCACAGGAAAAGTGAGAAGGAGAGAGTCCTTTGACCGATTCTCATCGCCTGTTAATGCGATTAGGCGAGTGCGTGCTCTTTGTGAATACGCGGATTTCGCAGCTTTCCGCATTCTCTCACCTGCGCTCTCTATATTTGTCGGTTGAGCCGGGTTCTGGGCTGAACAAACGTATATCCGTCCGATCGGCCACGTGGAAAACACGTGAAAACAACGTCGATTCATCTGCGGTAAAATTAAAGAAGATCTTCTGTGATTATCAAAGATTAAGGAGAACGTAGGGTTTTCATACGTCTCGAAGTAATCGCGGAGGAAGTTGAAATTCCTCCGCTGACCCAATTAAACGGGTACTTTACGTTTAAAAGGAAGGCGTTCGCTTAATCCCCATTCTTCGAGCCGGAAGATCTTACTTTAATAATCCCAACCATTGAACGACCCTTTTCTACCCTCTTTGCCGGGTCACCCGCTCCCTTGTCAATCCTTTTCACGATGACCGTTCGCTTCCTTTTCTCATTTACCCTCTGTGATCGCGAGTCAACCGATTCCCCGCATTGTTTTCCCCGACGATTGTTTTCTTAATTACATGGGAGGAAAGAAGGTGGTCTTATTCCCGTGGCAGAGACCCGGAACGAGGTAATTTGGCAGGGAACGAATTAATTAAATTCCCGTAGGAAGTCATCGAGGAAGACGAGGCGAGAGGAAACCTCTGAAATTGGCCGGAACGAAAGCGTTTCTCGAGGCCCGCGGCTCGTTAAAAAAAATGAACAGTGACTGAACGCGGCGCATCCGAATATGTGGACCTCGACGCGCATTCGCGATCCTGTTGAAAGTTAATTAATAAACGTAATGAAACGCCACGGGCGCATCGCCAGGGACGCACACCCATAATTACCTTCCTCCATTTTTCTCTCCTCGTTTCAAATTTATTCGTTGTTTCGGCGCTGACCGCCGCCGGATCATCGCGGATATCTCCATGACGTGATAATTGATCGACTGCTCTTCCGAGGTTCAATTTAAATATGAACCGTGCAAAGAAGGGTTGCATAAATTACTTCTTGCAAACCGTGTACATTCGGACTCCGCGTATCGGTATAAATAATAAACGGATCCAGGCTAATTTTCCATTCTCATCCACCGCTCGGTAATTTACCGATTCGACTAACTACCGTGTCCCGCCTCTCACCCCAGGCTCGCCCCGTCGTTATATTTCCATCGTTCATTAACATTTCAACCGGATTTCGCGAGAATCCATGCGACCATCGATACACCGTGTCGCCGTGGGCCGTATAATTCGATTTCTGGGCGCGACGCGAATAAAGTTTGTAGATGAAATAGACACTAACGAGAGCACGCGACTAATAGACGTTTCCGAACGCGCACGGTTATATTCGTTCGCGACACGCACCGCTGTAAAATAATTTGTTGTTGACCGTCTGCTAAGTAAATATTTCGCGTGCGCTCCGCTCGACTGTGCGCGGCTAACGAATATTTCCGGAACCGCGGTCACCCCCGCAAATATCCAGAAAATAGAACGGAAAATTCGTTGCTCGTTTCGTTTGCCCTTTCCCGCAACAGTTCCCAATTTCTGTAACTCTCTCGCGTGTTCCCGGCTAGCGACAGAGCCTCTAAATTTCTGATCGTCCAAGCGGATCGCGTCACAAGATCGATTCGCAGGTCCATATTAAAAATAAATTCCAAAGATCGTCTTAACTGATTAATTACTTTGAATGCGAGAGCGCAACCCTTTACGCGCGTTGAAGGGAGTTAAATGGGAGTTTAACATCGAAAATGGAGGTTCCTATCCCGATTTTCGTGCGGGTCTCGCCGGTATTCCGACGCGTGTTTATCGCCCAAGGGCGGCTGAGTGAATTAACTCAGCTCGGTTCTCCCTCTGGCTGCAACGCGTTTTACGCGGCAGGACCGGCTTAATTAGAAAATGCTTGACCCTCGTAAAGTCCGTCCGAGGTGTTCACCGTCGACGGTCGCCGCGGCGCGCGGGTATCGTCGTCGCAACGCGGTCACCTCGTGTCCTTCCTACGAATATTATAATCCACCGAGGAATAAGGATGCTCTTACGCCCGACCACGCGCCGTCGTAATTTCTTTCCCTCCTGCTCGCTCGGACCGCGTTTGAATTCCCTCGTTAACGGTGGTCCTTCGCGAGCTTCGCATCCTAAACGCTTTAACCACCGCCACCGCCACCATGCTTCTCCGCCCGTTTGCACTCGATGATCGTCCTTCCTTTGTCGCGTCAGCCTCTACAATTTGTAGCAGGCAAATATTGCTCAAGTAATTGAAACCTAATCTTCTTCTAATATACGTCGAATTTTCGCAAATACCGAAACCGTGGAACCAGAGAAATTTGTCAGTCGAGAGACATCTGGTACTGGGTCAGCCCCTTTCTCCTTTTGGTAATTCTGACAATTTAGCGATTGTCGCGGGCATAATGGCCACGGCTCTGACCCTACTGGGGTGTGGCACGAGTCTTACATTGTGTTTAAAATCGGACGAAACTGCGCTTTTGTGACCCGAGCAGGGAAAACGTGGGCGCGATTTGCCCGCCCTGACAAGATTATATTAATGCTCGTTATATTAACGCAGCCCTGCCCATTGAATCGAGATTATATTTTGGGGAAGTGACGTACGAATTTTCTTTTATCCGCACAATGCCAGAGCGACGGCTTTGCAGATTCTTTTGGGATAATCTGTAATGATTTTATAATAGGATAGATACAATTTAAATATGATGGAGAACGACCTGGCGCTAGTTTTCAACGAATAAAGTACAGATTTCTGTTTATAACGAAGAAACTTTCGGGAAGGGTGCGTCGTCGCGCCGTGTGCAACCCTCGTACGCGTGGTCCCATTGTGACGCTTCCATCCATCTTTAATCTCGCACAGGAGTAAACTGTATCGATTGTACTTTTGTCATGCGAGGGGTGGCGCACCCCTGCGAACGCCTCCCCGCGCGTTTCGGCATTCTTCCTGGCATTTTCGGGGATAGGCAACGTGTCGGTAACTACGCGCCGACATTATTAAGGTCGCGAAGGTCCTTCGTTAGCAGCCACCCTTGGTTCCGTCGCGCGCCCTTTGTACAGGCGTACGCCTTATGGCAGTTTATCGACCCCCGCGCCTCAGGAATCTCCCATCACGTCCTTGTAAATTACCCGATATCGCGATAAGGCCCCGCGTTGCTGCTCGCCTGTCGATCAATCATCGATGCCTTATCGCCTAAACGCAGCTGCCACTCACCTTGTTCTTTCGACCCTGAAGAAATTTGTCTAACACCCGGCAAACTTCTATACGATATTTCATGCAATAATTGTCGTACAAACTCGATCGATACAATAATCGTCGTTTCGTGATGGAAAACGGTTTTGAAAATATTCTTTTGTACTCCGTTTCCATGGTTAACATCTAACAGCAGCTATTCCCACGTTATTCCTGACAAACAAGTCCCGGTGGCGAAGCGAAAGGTGTTTAAGACGCGCGAAAACGTCGCGCAGCTACGGAAAATATAGAGAACCTCTTTCGAGACGTAGCTCCAGCCATACCTCGATTATGTATGCCACGTAGCTATAGGAGTCATACATACGCGATACGCCGTTATCTAGAACTCTCCGAATCGTGTCTGTACATATATGTATATTTATGCATCGCGTGCATTCGCAGTTGCAGCCAGGCACCTTTTAAAAGAAAACGGTTATCCCTGCGGCGCGGCACGGGTTTCCCGCTGTTTTACGCGCTGAAATATTTAGTGAACCGTCGTCGCTAAAAATCTTCGAACGTTCGTTTATAGCGGAGGAGTCACGTTGAAAAATTGCTTATATCTCTTTTAGTCGAGCCACGATTTTATTGAAACCGTTCATGATTTATTTGATGTTCGAGTATAATCTTTGAATTGAGATGCCCTGAGAATTGAACGCGCCGCTATCGCTCTTTCGACTTCGGAATTGAATTCTTCGCGTCGCCGATAATCCGCAATCCGTCGCGCTCCTAATAGAGAACGGAGACACGGTTTTTCGCGGGCGTCGAGCGAAAAATTGCACAGGAGCCTCGATCCGTCCCGGTTAAAACGTTTCCGCCAGTATACGTACTCGTATATACCTCGGGAAATATATTTAATCTTTATAATCCGCGAAACGGAGGAGCGTTCCGCGATTATGCGAGTAACGATTTTCGGGCCTCTGTCCTCTGCCGGAGAGCGTAGCGAATAACGTGAAAAATTTCTCGACTGATTCGCCAGATTAAATCGCTACGCGTAATCCGTTCGGGCTTGGCGTGTTCCATTTCGCGCGCGCCACCCATTAAAATATCTCAGCCCTCTCTCTGTTTTTCGAACGCGGAAACGCGTACACACCGCGGGGATAATAAACCGAATAAAGTTTCGCGGCTCGTTCGCTTGCAGGCTTGGTTAAATTCTAGTAGAGAGAACGGCACGGGTTTCGAACCAATTTCCACCTATACTGTTCTCTTCCCGCCTGTGAAATATAAGTTATTCCAGAATTAATTTAGCCTAATGCTGTTTGCGTTATCGCCGCTGCTCGTCTTTCGCTGCTACGAAATTTTTTACCGACCAAACTGCGATTCTATGTACATTCTTTCTTATTTGTATTCTGTTTCGTTTGAATCGCATTTAGACAGATAGTTTTATTTAAAGAGACGGACCGCTCGTAGCGACGGGACGAGTTCGCACGCGTTAGAGCTCATCGGAAGTCTTTCATGAGGGAGTTATGCAAACGTTCGTTCCCGGGCGAGAATCGCCGCTAATAATGTATTAAAGCACGCTTTACGAGCGGACAATTTCGGTACCCGGAGGCTTATTTGAACCGCGCGCACGCGATCGCAAATCCCCGCCCGAATCCCATCAAACGGCGACTCCCCAGAATCCTCAGAGCGAGACCGGGGAAATCCGCGCTCTAACTTATTACCCTCCTCCTTCGGGGTGTGTATAGAGCTAAATATAACTGTGGATTAAAAGAGCGCAGATTAACCAGGATTTTTCGCGCAAATATGACGACGGGTAGCGTCAACGGGGGGAGATTACAGGACAAATTGCTGCCTTAACGCGAGATAAGAATTTGTATATAGGTACTTACATTGTACATAGTGCAAGCTGTTACTCCAATTAGGTAACATTTGCACCGAAAGCGAGGATCCGTGGGCGGAATTATGAGAAGATAATACTTTAATCGTTATTTTAATTCGCCGGCCTAACGGCAAACGGAGAATTTGTACAAAGGGGTTAAATAAAGGAGGAGAGGGATACGAAAAACGATTCATCAGCGAGTTCTCCGGCGTGAAGGAACGCTTCGTAAGCCGTGGGCACCGGAAATTAGGATTCATCGCGGCGGCTAAATTAGAGCCGAGAATTTTTTTAATTTCGTAATATGCAGATTCGCCGTCCTCGCGGTCGTGTAATTAATTCCAGCCGCGTGTTACGCCCCCCCGCGTCTAAGTTTTCCCCGGCCGCTGATACTGGCGCGGAACCTCCGCCCGCCCTGATGAAATTTTTATGACTGAAACGAAAAATTCAGGATGCAACCGACGATTCCGGCTACGTGTCGAACGACGTTTTTTCCTTTTCTCTTCGACCCTGTTTAATTTCGGCGTTCGCGCGAGGGGACAGGTTTTAGATTCGAGTTTGAACCGCGAAAGGCGACACCCTCCGGCGAAATTTATTACAGGAATTTCACGGGACCTCGTGTAAGGTGCGACACAATTATCCGGCCTACGTTTTAACATTTATATTTATGACAGCTTTTTTTCCACGCTGATTTACGGTCAGCTGTAAATTCGCTACGCATAATTAGCTCGGATCGACCTCTCGAGAGATCTCTCTCTCCCGGTGGCGGCGATGGTGGTGGCTCCATCGATGTGGAACCGGCCCGCAATTTTCTCTTTATACGCACGGTTCCAGCTCGCTGCAGTCGCTCGAACAGACGACGAGCTCTCCTTTTTTTCCCTTCCGTCGCGTCGCGGCAAAAATAATATTTCACCGTTCTATCTGGCCTTGTCGCGTCCCTGGCATTGATCAGCCCTCCACCGATGTACCGGGTGTCTCCGGTTCGCTGATAAGACACGATTTGATACACCGTATTTTTTCTGCCTCGTCACACTTCTGAGAGACTGTCAATCTCTGTTGAGCTTTCCACGTTTGTTCTACAATTTTCATGCCCTCCGTGCATTACAAAAATTTGTCAGACTTCGCGTCGAACATTAAACCATCAATCACTTTATATCAATTATTATACGATTCATCTTTTTACTATAATATTAATAATAAAGATAACATACGATGCGGATTTATTATTATAATATTTGTAATAAAGACAGCGTATGATTCAGATGGGTTAATTCCTTTGAGATTTTCGCGTGGGCCACGGCTTATAGGGAATGACAGGTCGGCATTAGTCTCCGAGTCGTTTGAACGTGGCCGTACGCATGGAGTGCGTAGATAATGCGGGGGAGGGCTTTGACCGATGCGAAAGGGGAATTCGAAGAGTAAGAAGGGGGTTCGGGGCAACACCTTGCAGTGATGCCTCGATACACCATAAATTATTGTATTCGCATCGCGCGATTCCTATCCGAGTTTCGCGAGCAGCCGCAGGGAAAACTGCGTCCTTCCGTTTTTGTCCCACAGGATTTATTGCCGGGGATCGCGGCTACGAACCGCACACTGCAACTTCACTCCCGGTTCACCCTCTTCTTCTCGTCCCAAGGGTATCTGTAATTGTGAAAGTGTAGATAGATTCCTTATGAAATTCTAAATTCTGGAATCACCGATTTCAGGGGGAATGTTTTTCCATTTTTGTCGCCCACCCTTTGCTCCAGATCCAGGGTGCCATTTACTCGTACGTCACGACCCGCTGAGCCTTTTTATACGAGGCTGTGAATTTTTTTGCCTTTCCAAGTATCTTCGTACAGTTTCGAGATTGAGAAGTTTACGTCCGAGATTGTAAAGCGTAGTAAAATTCTTGTCTATCGCAGTTTATTCGAAATAGATGATAAATTTTGATACACAGTAATCCGAACTAAAAGGAGTATAAACTCGGATCTCTGAATATACAGCCAAGTGGGAACGGAGGAACTTGTAAATATATATTTAGCCAGTAGCGAAAGAAGCTTTGCCGGAAACGCGTCGTGTTTCGAATATTTTCGGGGCTCCGTTGAGCGAATTTCAGCGGCGATCGATCAACGTCTCGCCGGATGGGAATGCGCTCGCGTGCCGGAGCTTTCCGTGACGAAGTTGATAGCGAGGACGAGCTGAAAAACTCCCGCGAACTTCTTTGTCGGAAACGTTCGTTAAAGCTTTCGAAGCGCGTTTAGCTTCAAATATGTATCACGGTTCTCTAAGTTTCGTTACTGTTGAAAAGTTGCAATCGGAATTAAAAATTCAAAGCGTTTCGTCGTCTTTTTCATACGCTCTTTCCGACTTCATTTAGTTATCAATTGCGCATCAATAAATCAGGAGTTCGGTCCGTGTATTGTCGATCAGATTATCCATTAGGAAAGTAAATGACAAAGCTCGTTCTATTGATAATCCATGGAATATTATCCGGCTAGCTAACTGGTACGTATAACGACATTGATTCTGGTAAATGAAGTACGGACAGAGTTCTGGTAGTAATAAACGGAAGAAGGGGGGGAGGGTCGGTTCCTTTCATCCAGGGATCTCATATCCTTGCCGAAAAGTTGCTCGCCGACAGGGGTGGAAAATTAGGCGTGGAACCATGGGCAAGGGGACGGTCGCCGGCTTCCATCAAAGAGCCGAGGTCTAGGCTAGGTGAGGAGACGAGACGCGTCTGATAATCCGGCGCGGACTGTCGTCGCGCAACTTCCCGCAGGAAGTCACTCTGTTTACCATTCTAAAGACGTCTTTAATATATAACGGGCAATTTTCCTCGTTTCTATGCCGGTAAACTTCTTTGAGAAATTGGATGTCCCTAAAAAAGAGATAGAGAGACTGTCTGGAGTTAATAATTATTTTGAAACAACTCGCTCTGCAATCTTTCATTATTCACGGTCCCCTCAAATATTATGATTGGACTCATGAAGAATAAACATTTCAAAAAGTCCGTTATAGGTAAAAGTTTCTAATTATAAATCTCCTACTATCGAGAGTCACTTAATGGAAAAGAAACATACGTGGAGGACGCATTTGCAGAAGTGATTATCAGGGACATCAGCGACGGAAACGTCCTAGATATCGATCCGTTACGTATCACCATTATCGTTACCGTTGTCGCTAGAGATACTGTCGGCATTGTTTCACCGAAGGAGGGCATTGGATACGCGACCGAATTTGTATCGTTTCCCTCTGCTGTATTCGTTCGGAACGGCCCATTGTAGGAACGAGGTTCGCGGAGTATCCACTAAACGATACTTTGAAAGCACGCGAAACTGATGAGAAAAAATGGGCGGCGGAGAATTTAACGAGGCTATTTTATTAAAACACCCCGGGAGTAATAAGAGGAGGAGTTCGACGGGGTGTATCCGTCGTTGACGGAGAACTCCGTTCTCATAGTTTGCATACTTTCGCTACTTGTTCAACGTCGCGCGATCCACCGCACCGGATAACTGAGACTCCAGGGGAGACGTGAGGCAGCCTCATTACGGACTCTCCTCTCTTTGGCAACGCGTTATCCTTAGACAAATATCGATATCATCTCTCGATCGATAGATTCTTGTCTAGAATAAATTGACGGAAAGCGAATTGTATATAAAATTTATTACCCGAGTATTTCCGTCAGGACAGAGAACTCGAATTCGTAATTAAATCGTCGAACTTTAAAGTATACCGTTTTAATTCGGCTCATCAAGAATGCATGGAGTCGATCAGCGAATCTTATCACCACGAAACGAAATTACACCGTAATTGACCGTCGACACGACGAACCTCGTTTCCCTAGACGAAACGCGATTATCAATCAATCAGAGTTTTCCTGCACAACTTTAAACAGTTGCGAAAGTTAAGAAATTCCTGAAATTCGAGTGGAGTCACGGTTTCCGTTTCACCAGCCCTGACGAGATTCAGCGTCCGTTCATATCTCGAAGCAAAACCGACCGGAGAGACGTTGGTCAGTCGACGACGCGTCAATGGCTCGGTATAATTCAGAAGGAACCCCTCTCGGGTTCTTTTATCCGCAGAGATCATCGAAGAGCCGAGTCGATTGTGTTTTGCCCGTATTACCTACAAATGCGATCCGATAAATCATCCGAATCGTCGCATCGGTGTGGCCAAAGATCCGCGGCGGCTATTGTCCCGCAGCTTTGTACAAATTCTGGGCATCTGTCCGCAGGGACGGGCTCCTCCCCTTATTTTTTCCCTCACTCGGAATCTCCCGCTAATTTTTTCTCTCTCTCTACCCTCGTTGACCCGTTTTCACCGTGAGCTCCTTCTCCTTCGTTCCCCGGTGGACCGGACGCGAATTATTGCTAAGTAACGACGTAGCGGCACGAGAGAGAAGAGTCTTTTTATTACACCCCCGGATTATAATGTCTCCGTCATCCCCGGGAATAATTTATCGAGGCCAGAGGCGGAGCGCGTGAATTTATCGACGGGAGTCCTTATAAAACATCCCAGCGAACCGCAAGGGTCGAAAGAACGCGTGCTTTATTCGACATCAAAAATACCTTTTCTAGTATACCGAGCACTGTGCTCGCACTATTAAAACCGCGATAGTGTTTGCGGTCCGATGAATTCGGACACTCGATCTGTACCTTCCGTCCGCCAGGTGACTGCCAGGACTAATTAAGCCGTCCTGGCCTGTCGACGAATCGCTCGCCTCGAAACACGACCCTAATCCCGTTCGGTAAGAGCAGATCATCGTGTTCCCAATCTGGCGCGCGAACAAACAGAAAAATACGTGTTAACACCCTGAAATCCGACTCCTGCCGATTCAAAATCCACTGAACCTCAATCCGTGCCAATCTAATTATTCGCATAAACGTCAATGCGAGGCTCACGCGTGTCCCGCTTGGAAAAATTGTTGAGTTAATTAAATCACATCGTATTTGAAATGTATTTATTAAATTATTAATATCATACATAGAAATATTAATATCAGATAACGAGAAAAGATTGTTGGACATTCATTCGCGTAACAAGATTCGATTTTCCGCGATTTCCCGAGTTTCCCCGACCTTCTGCAACGCGGAGTGGTTCCCAGGGGTATTTCGGGACAGGTGGCAGCCACCGAAGTCTCGAAGACGAGTGCCACGCTCCAGGAAGTGTCGTGGCGTCGCGGGACGCTTTTCCTCGGCACGACTTCCTCGTGGTAACATGTGGTTGTCGTAAAGAGATGATCATCCCCCGCAGGAAACGGCCTGGATAAACGACGAGCTTCTTCCACGTCGACAGCCTCTCGCTTAATTTAATCACGGTTCGGATTCCTAGAATTTGGTTAAAAAGTTTCACTTGAATCGCGTGGTGGCAAATAAAATAATGATAATTCGAATTGATGACAGAATATTTGACGATAGATGTATCAATTTAAAATTTGTTGATAGAGAGAGAGAGAGAGACAGAGAGGACGAGAGGTAGTAAAATATGCTTTTATAGCTGAATTGATTAGAGCAAAGTGTTCAACGCTATAAACTCCTGGATACATTACTTGCACGGTAGAATTCCCGTTCGCTGGTGTGTATGGATTTCGTATTTTCTCCCCGGTAACATTAATAAAATATGGCTTCATTGAATCGGTTATCCTGTATATATCTGCGAGCGCGCGCCGCGCACCGTATATACATATATCAATCCTATCCGATAAAGCATCGCATCGGCCGGTTGCATAGTTTCTGGCAAACGAACTGCCGGCCGTGTTTGCCCACGTACTCCGCGGGCCATTTTAAAGTCTGCGCGAAACAACGCCAACGGGTCGACCCTTCGTTATAGCTACATATTCCTGTTTGTTCTATCTAGAATATTAATACAACAGGATTTGTCTGATCTTTTATTGTCGGCCAGGTAAATCTGGAAAATACACCGTAAACAGAACCTTTCAATCCTTGAATTCCATGTACATTTTTAAGCAACTGTGATTAGTAGTTGTGGATTCGCGAAAACAATAATACAATTGGTACGACAGGTAATTGTCTTTTTCAAGACAAACGGTGCCTATATTTGGGTGTTGATTTATAGTGGTAATTGAAAGAGGGTGTTGAAGGTACAGCAGGAAACGCTAATAGCCGTTAATTTCCTCGGTTTTGTGTCCTGGTTCGTGAAAGAAACAAGAGCTCTTGGCTGCCACGTGCTGCTCTGGAAGAGCATGTGCTGGGAAACACATGGCGAATGGAACCAGAGCCTTTTCCAGGTCACTGTATTTTTTTTTCAGTGGCCAGGGTTAGACAGGGTTGTTTTTGGAATCGAATATCCTTCGGATTAGGGATTTATTTTCACGGAAGCAAGCTGTCTGTCATCGCCTTGACGCCTTGAAGATTATCGAGCTCTTCTGTGCAAATCATGAATCGTTCTTAATCATCGCGAGTACCAAACGCTGAGATCTTGGTACAATTTCTTCCAATTGAGAATATCGTTTGTCTGGCATGATTATTAAAAGGGTTGATTGCGTCGAGAAGGAACGGGGATGGGAGCTCGTTGGTAACTCGTTGCGAGAACGATTTTCGGCTTTCAGCGAAAGATTAAAAGGAAGCTGGTGAAATTCCGGAATAGTTGCGCGCGTGCATCGCGTGCCTGCGTCCGGATTAGCGCATTCGAAGCCAAACGATAACCGGCGGGAATTCCAGGGAGAAAACTAATAAACGTTAATTCGACGAAACAGAGACGATCGCGCGCTCCAACTTGCGCGTACAATCGCGTCGAAACTCGCTCCCGACAAAACGCACACCGCCTAAAATACATGGCCCGGTAACTTCAATTCAATTAAAGTTATTATAAGCCAATCGATTCCGGCTGCAGAATGGTAATTAAATGTACAGCAACTTCATCATCTAACCGTACGCATTTATGCTTTATGATACTATGATAAACATGCGATGCTCGTATCTATTGCATGACAAAAATTATGACGCTGGTATTTTTATACGTAAGAATAATTTTATTGAAAATCTTTAATCCAGCAGATATTCAAATGATAGCATGATATCTTGCTTTTCACGGATTCATTATCATCGTTTTCCCTCTGCGTTTTCAACGAAAAACATATGTATAATGTTCCATAAATAATATTTATTAAAGCCGTAGACAATATCGAAAGTGGACATCTGTCTACTTTGTCATTTATTGTGAAATGGATACGCGCATCACTCGGAGCTTTATTATCTTTATCCCAGGGAAAAATCTCCGCTGCAATACATTTTCATTCGATGATTCTTTCACACATAAATTCGACATGCTATATGTAATACATTTTATCATTGATTATCTCGATTGATGTGTTACCCAACAGGCGAATTTAATACATTAAAAAGCGTTGTGCAATCATGTTGTTTAATACATTTCGCGATTCATTGTACAATAAAATTTAATACACCGAGAAGTATACTGAAGATTTTCATTCTAAATTATTATATGTTACAGGTAGCTGTCCTTTGTGAAGTTCCAGGACATCAAGATCGGCCCTGCCTCTTCAGGGTGAGTCCGAATATCATTTTTTATATCTGGTGTCGTAAATGGCGTTCATGTTTTCTGTTCGTATTATAATTTCTCTAGAATTTTTAGTCATTTGAAGGGTGGGAGCGTGAATTATTATACGTTAAAAAGGAGCATGTTCCGAAATCGACATGTACACCTGTATGGCACGTCGAGCAACTCTTTCCGAGAGAGCATTAGGCAGAATGATTTAGTCGGAGTCCCACCCCCGCAGATCTCCGGTTTCATGATTTACTGCAGTTCCTCCTCCGATCCATTAACGTTCGGACGATTGGCCGGCCGCGAAATCAGTAATAAATAGCGCCGGGAGGTGTAAAGCCTCGTATTTAAATTGAGACGACCGCCCCCTCGGCATAACGCTCTCGTTTAAGCCTCAAATACTGGCTACAGCTCCTCTTTAACCCTTTGTAACCAGTCACGTGATTTAAAATGTGCATTACTCTGTTTATTTATTACTATCCTTACGTCTTATCATTCAATGATAATTGCAAGGATTTTATTCGTGATACATACCGAATTCGCATTTGAGCTTCATTTCTCTTATTGTCTTTACATGTGAATAGCTGATCGTCATATCCTCTTTCTCGTAAACTGACATTTCTGATTACAAAGGATTAACTAGCCGCCAGAAACAGTTGTCTCTTCTTTTTGTTTCAATCTGGACCGGGTAAACCTGGCTCTATTCTCAGCCGAGGATTACCTAACCGGTCGTATTAATCATCGTTGCCCTCCCACGCGTCTTCCTGCGGGATCTATCCGACAAATCGTGCATAATGATGATCGAGGAGACGAGCCCCCCTGGATTAGCGAATTTAGCCTGTTCCATTCCTGTTGGCGGTCGAAGATCGCGGGGGTTGTTTTCGCCGACTTCCGGGAAATTAATGAGCTTCGAGAAACGGGATATTCCGTCGGTTAGAGATACGATGGATGCTTCCGAGCGATTTACAGTTCCTGAATCTGGGTCACGGTTCAAATTCAAAGATACGAACAAGAAACGAATAGCAAAATCATGAAGCCATGATGAGAATTGTTTTACGTTATTCTCGTGTAATCATTTTTCTTTTTTTTTTTCTTTTGAAAGTAATATCAGGTTCGCGAGATTCGTGATTTTATGCAGGGATCGCTGGCAGAGGCTGCTGATTATATTTCCGCGTTGCGTTTCAGCATCGAGTTTATTATAAAACATATTATTTCCCTCTGTTTATATAAAGCATATCCAATTAGCTATCCGATTTCATTCTGTAAAGGACTAATTTCACGGTGAAATCGTATCGAGCCGGGGAATGTTTGTCTCGGTTAAAAGACAGACAGTCACGTCCGGCGTGGTTAATCTGCAAAATTGCCAAGTAACTTCGCGTCGCTCAGTGGGCAATGATATCGGTGGCCGCCCGCGCTTACGGGAATCTGGGGAGCTACACGTTAAACCGTAGGAGGGATTTATATCTGTATAAAGGCGTGACTAAAAATCGCCATACATCACACCCTTGTGCACCGTGTTGCATGCCGGTTACGACCCTACTGGGGTCGCTCCACGAGGCTAAGCCCGGGCAAACCACCAGTCGTTTGTCATGCTTTTTACTAATAAGCCGCGCCCCTTTAATGCGGCCACGATATTTCCTCGCGAAAATCGGCCACGCGACTCCTACCTGTTCGATCCCCCAAACGAACTTTCATCGAAAATTACATACGTTATCCGTCATTCACGTGATTAAACAGTCGACGGAGGAACAGAGCATTTTACGTCGTCGACGTTGAACAATACGTCGCCGAAGGAAAATGTGCGAAGCGTGTGTCGAGCGAATGTATGTTTTTGTGGTAAATCTTTCGAATGAACGTCTAGCCTCGTTACGTCGCGGGTCGTTAGGAGGGTGGGAAAAATTGAACGGTAAATAATTCGGGGGTGTCGGGAGTCCCCGTCTAGCTTCGGTAACGTATTCGCTCGAATTTCATCTGGACGTACGCGCTTAGCGGGTAAACAAACGGCACTTCATAAACCGAGCACAGCGGCCGCGATACGATCTAGCCATTATTTATTGACCTTTCGGATTTACCGTCATACATGCGCGCTCGTGAAATTAGTTTGCCTTGAATTATCTTTCGACGCAGCCAAACCGATTGGCCACCGATAACTGTGCGCTGCCCCCCTCCCGTCGGCCAAATTATTGCGCCATTGAAGTCCATTCTGTTACGGAAAAATTCAATCTGCGGAATGTTTTATCAGGTTCCTATTTTCCACAAGGAATTACTGTGTACAAAGACTTTTTTATCTTTATTGTGTGTGAACGATGATTTGAAATCGGGTAACAGATTGAAAAATGTTAACTTGACTACTGAAAAAAGATTACTAAAGAAGAGTGGCAGTCTTCTGGGACTTCGTGTCGCACAAGTTTCATTAAGATATCTATTCTACTTTGTGTAGAATTCTGTCCTTTAGATGTTTTGTCGAAGAGTAATTAAAAAAAAATGTTCATTGTAAAAATGTTTCAAACAAAAGTTATATCTGTAGCTATCATCTACAAATTAGGTCAGATCGAAGTTGCTATAAGATTCATAGTGCTTTATCCATTGCCTATCGTATCAAACTTGTCAGTGCACCGTTATAGTCATTTTGCGACTTTCTCGGTGCAATTACAAGCGCGATTATCGACTGTGTTTTGAACCCTATTGGGCCCCATTCGCTGTTCCTACGATTACACGAGCACTGCCACTCTTTCGAGTCGTAATACAAGCACGCCCTAGTTTATTGAAATTCTATAGAGGCGTGACGTTCCCTTACAATTAAAAACAGCTGCTTCTTTATGATACGTGACGTTGTTCAAATATTTGTCTTCGGAGGTTGGAAGGGTGAAATTTAAATATTTCCTCGGCCGTCCGAACCGATACCGCACCGGTGTGCAACAACCCTCCCGAAATTCGTTCCGGTCCGTGTCCGCTCTCTGCCGGACGGTGAAATATAAGGCAATTTCATGAACCATTAAGAATGGAAGTTCATAAGTCGGCAGCACGTGTTTTCGGTGTTAACCCGTGTAGAAGGCGAAATGAGATTTTTCGAAGGGTGCCGCCGTCGTGTCCCGCCCCTCTCGTGTCGGCATTGACGTATAACGGGTGTCCTGCGGGGTGGATGCAGGAAATATCCTTTTTCCTCGCGCGCGCACTTATCTGCCTCGCAAACCCAACACGGGGCACCCGAGGGTGGAACCTATTTTTTATGAGGTTCGAAGTCTTACCTCCCGCGAAACATATTGCATCTCGCGGCTATAAACATTTTTAATATTCTCCTACGCTTGATTACAATTACTCGAGGAGCTTCGGTTTTCTCTTTTTCTTCCCACCCTCTGTAGGCATGTTCGGTAATGGTGGTTCGGAAGCGAGGGTGGCGCGGCAGGAAGCTCCTTTATAATTTTACCCCTAATTTATTTTACAACGGAGCTAATAAAAAAGCGAGGCGTGTACCGTGAGTCGTGGGGTGGGCGAGACAGAATGAAAAAGCTGCACCTCCTCTCTCGCTTTTTTTCCACCCCCATTCACGAAATTGCCATCGATCTCGTAACCGTCCCTGCCTCGTCGATTGTTTGTACTCCTCGCTCAATCATAGTAATTACACCGGTTACAGTCACGATACTCGTTACAGATTTTTGGTTACCTCCACGTATGAAAACGCCAGTCAGCATTCGAGTTGCCGTCACTTTATTTGCAGAGGGGCTGCGACTGTGCGAACGATCGGGTTCGAAGGTTTCCTATTTCGCAATTATTCGCAATTACGTTCTGCCAATCGACGAGCAGAGAAGTCAATTTTATTATTATTTGGACAACAGTCAGTTTATATAACGGAGAATTCCAATTGTTCGCTATAGGTACACGCGATAAAAATTAATTAACACGGTATTGAACTGACCCGACCCTTCCCTCGTACAGGTGAACCCTACGGATGCGCACAGAGAATATATTTCACGAATAATAAAGCATGGATCGTTAGCAGAACAGCACCTGCGACACGAGGGACGACTGGTAATAACTATAATTCCGTATGCAACCACTTAAAGAAATTGTTGAATCCCTAATAAGCAAGCGTCATCGTCATTGGGTTCATTTAAAAAAAAAAAAATCCTTTCTAATATTGCTTTCTTCGTAACGCGATGCTTCCGTTCGTTAAAATTAATATTCTCTATGCGCAGTTCCAAAAAAATTCATTTTCTGCTCCATAAACGGGCAGGAAACGATCGGTCGGACAGCGAATCGTGTTGGACGGCTTCCAAACGGGTCGCTATCACGATACACGCTTCTGTCTCTCTTCGTCTACAATAGACGTTTACGGTACCGCGGAAACGTCCGAAGCCAGTCGAGGGACTTAATTTATTCTATTCTAGTGGAGTGTGGCCGCAAAAAGGTACGAATGTCTTTAATAGTTGGGGCGAGTCGGTTGACGGTGGCGAGAGTTTTGACAGACAGCTCCTCGGGGCACAATGGGGGCCGAGGAGCGGCACAATGCGAGGGACCCCCTCTCACAATCGCGAGAAATTATACATGCGCGTACGAGTAGTCTCGCTTAGGTACACCAGCGTATTCAACGCGTTTATAACGGAATAGGAATACGAAATTCGAATACAATATACGCTGGTTTAACCTGCCAGTTCTCCTCTCCCTCCTTTTTCACCCTAAGGTTGCTCTCGCTTCGCAATGAATGCACCGAACTCTCTAATGAAGATAGACACGGGCACCCCGGGTTGTCTGCCACTCGTCCCTCGCCGCGGTCCCTTCGTTCTCTTCTTTTCAGGACTCGGGTATAGTAACAGACAGCAACAGATAACGTGCTACTACGATATTTGATGAATTTTGTTTCACGTTGACTTAAAACCCTGAGAAATATATAATCTACGTAAAATAATGTTTGATCGATCCAAGAGCCACCCTAAATTTCTACAATCAAGAGACATTGATTCTCCGACACTCGAGCAGGGAGTTCAGGTCTTGTCGTTTAACTTCCATTCTGAATGGGAAAGCTTGGTACGTGCAGGTAAAAGGGTCGTTATCCAAGGGATTCTTATTATTACTGACGACGTCGTCGTTATTATTAGTGCTACCCTTGAAAGGATAAGGGGATCGAAAAGGATGTTTAACAAGAACGTGATGTAATTCGATAGGACTACGGGGAACGACCCCTTTCACCGTGACTTTTGTGTAACCTGGCGACGCAGCCACGTTACCATGTCAACCCTTTGACTCGAACTTGACGGCTCGATGTCTGTTCCGTTCTTTTTATTGTCACGCTAGCGTGTTCTGTAGATACGTTTACGTATAATGTTCGCAACGAAGCAGACATTTTTTAATGCATTCCTCGCTTCAATAAACGTCACTCACCACGTGTTTGATTCGTTAAATGACGGTGGAACCGTGAAAAAGCGTGAGTAGTAGCAAAAAAAGGAAGAGTATGCTAAGGACCGTGCCTTGTTTAAAAACTGTCGTGCGTGTTTACCTGTACACGTCCGCAGGAAACGTATTCAGCGGTCGCGTAGCCTTCGCCAGCGTGACGCCAGCTGGTCCATTTATCTTGCAGGGGGACACTCTTGGCCCGTGTCCCCTTTATTTTTCACTCGGCGCATGACGATCTCCGGCGCGCTCTTTTATTCTCTGTAGGAGGACATTACCTATCGAGCTAGGTTAAGACAGCTATCGAGAGTAGCTCCTTTGTCTCTTGGACGCTCTTTCTTTATCGTGAGAAACAACTTCCTTAAATATCGTCAAAACCGAGACAACATTTCGTAGAAGACAACGTGATGTACGATCGTACTACGAATTGAAAAATAATTCCGATGCGAAATAATAAAAGCTGATCCGGTAAATGATACTTTTGCTAGCTTTCGGGAGCCGTTCGAGGCGTGAGTGGCGAGTCGATGGGAAACGGTAGGTTTCCCGCAGGAGAAATATTCGCCGGTCGACGGATGAATTTCGTAATTTATTGCCGGCTCCGTTCGTTTATTCATCCCCGTTCGATTTCTTTCCGCCCCTCCCCGCACGACGCGACGCTCGCCTTTCCATCCGCAATCTTCCCTATGCTTTTTCGCCTGTTTGTTAATTTTCTGCGTCAACAGGACGAGTCGTTCGGTCGCCAGATTCTCTCGCCTTCTCCGTCGACGTTCCGACGGATGAGAATTTAATGAGGTAAACACGGTCCGTCGTTTTTCTTCGAATTTCTTCCTTTTTTTCTCTTTCTCTCTCTCTCTCTCTCCCTTTTTGGCCCGCCCTTAACGGAGACTTATGCGCTTCGCAAATTAATGTTGACTCCACTTCCCGGCTTCTTCCTCTCCTTTGTCCCCCGATTCGATCAGCTAGAATCTCGGCTTCTTCCTCAGACGATATTTTCATTTTATCCCACCGATATTTAAACGAATCCAACCCATTTTTGTATTTACATAAATTTAATCTTACCTGCAACATTTTACATGGGAGTTACTGTTGTACGACGTTTACATTAAATGATGGTTTGCCTCTCCGAGGGAATTAATTTGCCAAGAGGCGAGCTTGTTAGAATCGCGACCGCGTTCGATATTCGAAATTCATGAAACCGCTAGATTAATTATCCGGTTGAATATTTAACCGGCTCGGCGGCACGGCAGCTGGTAAGGTTTTTCGATCGGTCAGTCGACAATAATCGGGCTGGGAATCCTCTTAAAGGGTGGGACCACCGTGGACCACGTCTTGGGGTGTTTTGCTTGACGGCTGCTTCGATCCTGGCTCGGCCCCATGTTTAATTATTCCGCGTAAGAGGCTTACCATTAGACACGTCCTTCGGAATTGAAGCCGGCTTGGCGCCGCTCGAGTGCGTAATAACTTGCTCCGGAGCCGGTACTCGGACGGAAAATGACGTCCACGAGGATTTACCTGATGTCCCCCGCCTCTCCGTGAGACTACCCCCTCGACAAATTAAGAATTTATAAATTTGGATCAGAGCTTCTTGCAGATTTCGTCTAAGGATTTATCTCCGGAGGACGATGTATCATAATTGAGACAATCGTTATACTATAAAGCTTTATAATAAAAAAAATTCTCTACGTTTACCATTCACTCATTTTTCAAGATTAATCGGACGAGGGAGACAGTGATTTCCCAGACGAGTTCATTTAGCCAAAAAATGGTGGTAGAGGAATGAAAATTTGGATCGGAGAAACAAGGCCGTTCATGCGACGGAATATTAGGAAAGTTTTCGTCGGCGTGTAAAAAATTGGGGGTGCAGATTTAAGGGTGGGGTCGTCTTAATACCTCAGCTTTCTTCCTCAGCGTTCTTCTAATACTGTCTGCGTCGTATATTTTAATTTGCTACGTCATAGACGGAATTATAATACTTCGAGGTGCAATGGCACATCTGAGCAATCGTTGACTTATACTACTTCCATGCCTGAAACTTCCTTAATTTCTCGGAATCAGAAATCGCCACTCTGTAAAAATAATTGTTTCTCTCCTTCTCTCTTTCTTCTCTCATCAGAAAATTGAATTAAAAGATCGAGTGTATCAGAATTATAAGAGTAATTAAATGAAAGTCAGAAATTAGGTTGAAGGGATTTAATCGATCGGCGAGAGAATTGGATTGATGGAGGATTCCGGCGCAAATAACGTTCAGTTTGTTTTCTCTGATGAACGGAAGAACATTAATGTTTCCTGAGAGCGGTTACTAGCAGCGCGAGCAAATCTTTTCACGAACGAATGGAAAGTTTCACCCTGGAGTCGAAATTTTACGGCCGGTCGTTACGTCCACCGCGATTTTTCAGCCTGGCTAACGAACGACGAAGGAAAGTAATAAGTGGAGCCAAAGTTTCAACCCTGTTGTTTTCCTCTCTTCGTAATTGTGTCTAATAAATATATTCCCTGTTCGATCGATCTTTTCTAGTACTCTCTTAGATCTTCGATGTTCACAGGAGAATAAAACAGAGAACGTCTGTCTCGTATTTGAATTTCTTACAAGGAATCCGCCTGTGTCTGCATTTGAGGAAATTATATTAAGTCTGTTATAGCGATTCATAAAATTTCGAGCGATTCGTTCCGCTCGATATCGTCGCTCGAAACGCGGAGGGTGGAAATTCGTGGAACCGGCGGCGACGCGTGGTTCGCCCTCGGGAGTAAATAGCCGCTTAACATGTGGGGTGGAGTGCATAAAAAATTGATGGTCCGCAATCAGGAAGCTGTGTCGACGTTATATTAAAAAGATGTACGGTCGTTTGAAGCCGGATTCTAAAAACGCGGCGAGCCGAGGGTGTCTTTGGTATTTTCGGCGGCGGAAAATTGCCAGTCGTGCTTTTTCGTACCCTCGCTTTTTCCTTGTCCCGTCCCTTGTCATATTTTTCCACGGCCGCCGGCTAATCTTCGAAATTAAATTTTACGCCGCTCGAGCGATACCTTTTTATCAAGAAATGAATAATTAACTTTTGTTTCTCCGCTCGATACGTTCCCTACCTCAGTTCCCTAAAGACGTTCTTCGTTCGCTTGAAAAATATGAATCAATGGGACACGGAAAAAATTTTCTTAACAGAACAGTCTCTTTTGTACGACTGAACTTTGAAATAATATTATAAGAGCGACGGACCCTAAGGAACGACGCAGTAGCCGCAGCGAATATTAATAAATAATATTTACAAAATGTCACGCTGGCTGCAGTTTTTCCTGAACGATGCTGCTAATTAAGTAGAATTCCTTTTAAGCGGCTTTCGTTGCCCGTCCATTGTTCCCGTCATCCTTAAAGGACGTGGAACAAAGTTGGCCTCGATTCTTCGTTTTTCTTTCGGTGGCAATCTTCAAGAGACAAAACCGAGACGAAAGTTGAATGATAATCTGGTCGGTTCTCTCCGGAAACGATATTGAAAACGAGACTGACAATAAAGTCGTCTCGTCTCGCAGAGATATGGAGTCGCTATCATCGATACTGCAGTTACAAAGCGATTAGTTTTGCCAATGATAATTCCACATCCAGAGGCGATATCAGCAAATAGCCCGGGGCTTTGAAAACATCGAAATTCATGTGGCAAAGCAGTTTGCATCGTTGATAATAATTCGTCCCGTCGATTCGGATAAATCCGCGGACCGAATAATTCATCGGTGATGCAGAGAATTTAATTAATGCTGTTTCCAAAACGCGTTTCTTTCACTTATTTCGATTTAAAAATATCGAATTGAAAAATCAATGACAGACCGAATTTCAGTCTCTCCGTATTCAAGCTGTCCATGTGTCCCTGTTTTAAACAGTAAGTTTTGTTTTTCATTTGAATTGCATGGTAATAAAAATGAATGCTCCATTCGGATTCCGCGAGCGCTTGTGGGATGTTCGAGTTCGATCCGAGGCGCGTTTATAATTGCAACTGAACGTACGTTCTCCCCAGGCTCGAATTACCGCGTTGCGTTCCGGGAGGCAGGCACTCCCGGAATAATGGAGAGAACCAGCCAGAGAAACTGCGGCGAGTACTAAGCGTGAGTGCCGACGCATAGGCGCGCCGAATTTGCTCGAGTTAATGAAACTTCAAATCGGTTACGCCGTTAACGTGCATCGTAATTGATCGCGATCATTTATTTTCCGGCGTTAATTCTCGCCGTATTCCTGGAATCAAAGATCAACCAGCATCTGGTAGTTTCATTCTATGAAACGTACATGTCATTTTTATAAAGTCTCGCTGGCTTCGGTCGAACGACGAAACGAGTACATGGAACGTGCGACAAAGGAAGATGTTTCGAATGTTATAGAACTCGTGTAGTTGGAACATTCCTATTTTTTTCGCCAGATTACGCGCATACATTTTTAAATTTCAACGAGCGATAAATGCGAAGTCGCGTACAGTTCCTGGTGGGTCGCGGACGTATCGTTCTCGAGCGATCGAGCGGGAAATCCGCGCGCTTCCGCTTCGGCTCGGGCCGGATTTGATACCGGAGCCGAGAGGGAGGGAGCGGGAGAAAGAGTGGATACTCGCGCTAGTTAAATCCGATAGCAAGCGCCGCGCCGGGGAAGCTTCGAAACGGGAGATTTTGTACGTTTATTTGTCATATCTGTGTCCCTCGATTCGCACTCGATTCCGCCGCCGTCTATAAATCTCGCGACGCAATATTGCGGCAGCGACGTGCCGCAGAAAAAAGGAATTCGAAACACGAATAGGATTAAAAGAAGGAAGAGTAGTTGCGTTCGGTCCGTAGAAAGTCGTTCGACGGATTGCCGGTAATATTTCTTACGACTTCGCATACGAAATACAGTCATCGTTTCCAAATTATAAAACATGCGGGAGCATGTCCTAAATTTTTTGTTCGATCAATGAACGGTAATTAGTTTTGGGCAGAGGGTTAACCCACCCGTGCTCCGTTTTTCATCGCTTTAAACCGCGAGCGGTGGCTATTTTACAGAGCGTACACCCTCGTATCCAGAGTTGCCCACCGCTGTAGAAGGGAGACGCGTGATTCTTTGAAGGACGCCGCTTTGCGCCGCGGCAGCGGATCTTGCGGTTCCGGATGAAAGGAGCAACGAGACGGGCCGAAACGCGTGATAACTTCTCCGCCGGAATATTTTCCGGAGGAGGGACCTCCTGGTTACGTGCAGAGAGTTCTCTCTCGCATTTTCCATTATATCCCGCAAGATTTCCCGCATCCTTGGTCCCTTCGAGAGCGAACCTTCGTTCGTTCAGGGTAAATTGGCGGCTTTCGTCGCGACAACACGCCCCTCTCTCTACGGTTTAATAGCGCGTCTACGAGGGGCGGTCCCGTTAAATTTTGTCACGCGGCGCACAAAGAAGCCAAAGGGGTGAGAGAGCCATGTATCGCTTAACGCCAGACACCCCCGTGTGCGTGCTCCACTCTCTTTTCCACGGAGCGGCGGGAGACCTCGCTGCGTGAACCTCTCTTCATTTTCGACGCCCCCCCTAACGAGGTTAATAATAATTAAGATTTTAAGTACAAGTTTATGGAATTTGCTCCGACGCCTCTCCGAGTATATAATTATAAATTAATCTCAAGTGCGATGTAACAAATCACGTTCTGCTTAATGCAATGACTTTCATCTTCGACGCGTCAGTCTGACTAAAAAACACGTCTCGCTATCGGATTTCGTAGCTTCGGACGATCTTGGATACAATGTCCAGGATAATTTTCTCGTACGTACACGTCGGAATTCAGTATCCAATTTTGCCCCTCTGTAATCTCAGACCGACCGAATCAAAGCTCGTCGTACGGGCACCCACTCGTGAGACACTCTGGGTGCATTATCGAATTAGCCAGTGGGTATTGCCTTTGAACGAGCTCCTCGAAAGGACGATACGTAGAGGAAAAAACGCCGTGGACGGAGAAAGGTCGTTAGGTTCGGAGTGTTACTCTATCGAAGGGCAGCGTCGCGTTTCTTTTGGTCCTTCGATGACGTTCCCCTCTAGTTTGGTCAGATCCTTTTATTAGGCTGCCGATCAAAGAGTCAACCTCGCTCCGGATGCGACGGGGTAATCGTTTTAGCAAAACTTTTATCTCCGACCCATTTGCTTTATGTGCTGCCGAAATAATTGATACATTAATTGATATAATTAATTTGGCGACGAACGAATCAGATGACTTGTTGCACATTTCGATATTGAGAATTTGGCTAGTAACTGTCGGCAACAGTTGCCGTGGATCAAAGACGCGTGGCCTGGCTATCGGCTCTCGAGTGTCATTTCGAAGCGGCAGAGCCGATTCATGCGTAATGAACGCGGGGGCGGGCGCGGAGGGCCACAAACGGTCGACCGCTGTCCGGTGCACGCGCATCGGTTGCGATTGCAGTTGACTCGGTCGGCCAGAAACGGTCCTTTGATATCGGCGCCGACGATTATCGTATTCCGCGGCGGATTTCGCGAATCGCGCTCCGAGCACCGGTTGCAATCGACAGCGCCGCGGTTTACTGGTCGATCCGAGTGACCGCTCGCCGATACGTTCTTAACGTCTCGTTGCTCGTTAACGAGCGTTTTTCACTCTTCCGGACTTGTGAACTTCCGCGCCGTCCTTTGCGACCCGAGAGTCGATATCGAATTTTTTGGCAATTCCATCCACCGAACTCGATTAATCGATCGGACCTGCCAGGAAATTTCGTCGATGGTCCGAAAGCTGTTTGTCGGGAAGATAAATGCTCCGAATGTTTTCGTGCATACGATTTTTTTTTGTTCCTAATCGATCGCAATTATGAGATCGTGTCAAAAATTTTAATCCCCGGTGCCGGGAAGTTTTCCCATCGCGGATGAATAATGAATTCGCGGCGCGACGCGTGTACCGCGATCCTTTTATCGACCGTAATGCTTTCCCGATAGCCGAACGAATAAACCGTGAGAGCAGGAACGAAGCTCCTCCTCAAAGGAGAAAGCTATGTAGCCACGAACATCCGGGAGAAATATTTCAACGCGACCGCGAGACTTTCGCGATCCATTCGCCGTTCGATCCCGAAACGACTGCAGTTTCCGCGAACTGAAATTCCCTCTTCGCGCTCCTCGAGGACGACTCCGACACCGTTCACGAACCGACTTTTCCCCTTTCGTTGACAAATGGTCCGAATAACTATTTTTGAATTTCAAGATAAGCATTTCGTAAAAACGATCGAAGGGAAAAGGTAAATAAGAGAAGCTGAGGGTGTTTGATTTTTCATTTCTTATTTGAAATACATTTTCGTCCATAAGGATATTATACATCATTTACAATTAATTAATTTTATATCTTTACGGTTGACTCATTCGTTGAAACTTGCCAACTCCGATTTCCACTGGGGAAAATTTGAATGCGGAGTCCATCAAGCTCGCGAGAGTAATTTTGCTTCCCTGGTTTTCTGCCGGCCAATTTCGTCTCAATATCAATTCGAGGCTTTTTAAAGCACGCCCGCGGCGCGTTCGCGATTCCTTCTCTCAACGTTTCGCCCGTAGCCGCCGGGTTCCATGGTAAATTAAGCAATTTCGTCGCGTCGCGATGTAGCCACGCGTCACTAACGTCTCTCGCCGTTCGGTGGCTCCCAACCTTCTTCCCTCTTCGAGATTCGTGGATCCCAGGATCAGCGGACGTCGTGCTTTATCTACCAAAATGGTGGCATAAAAAAGAATGAACGATTAAACGCAGTTAATTAAATCGTTTCGGTGATTAAATGTAAATCAAATAAAACCATTGCCGGTATGTATCGATGAGCCAATGGAAATATTTCGTTGTTAAATATTTGGTAAAATACACATTGCTCTGGTCTGGAATAATACAAATATTATTGTCGAAACGTGTAAACAAAGCGGATTCACGCTTTTGGTTAATAAACGACGGAAACAGCCGATTGTGGCTGTTAAAATAAGTCGTGGTGTTTTTATGGATGACAAACTTCATTCGCTATTATGAAAAATTACTGATCTATGTCGCAAGAACCTCTGAGATACTACTTATTATTATAATAACGTAGTGTACAATCGTTTCCGTGCGAGCGAGCAGAGCTCCCGGCAGAGTTCTCAAATTAAACCGTGCTCACGAAACCTACAAAGAACCACAACATACCTCGGGAAACGTTTACTCAAAGCTTCCATTGAACCGAAGGAGGAAACCGTTTCTTCTTTCGGTCCATCACATTCTGTTGCACGATCATCGGTACTAAAAGATAGACAGCCGCGCTCGAATAGAATATCATCCTCTTAGCAACAATCTTAATCGTATTTAAAAGTTATTCAGAGCAACCTGCGTGGCGTTGCTTCCCCGCGATCAACCCCGTCTCGCCGGTTACTCGCTCTTTGAAAGTCTCACAAAGGAAATTAATTCCTCGCCAGCGAAGCCCCTCGCGCTTCTCGCGTGGCTAATTTTTTTTTCATATCCACCGTGCATAAAGTAATTCCGATTCTTCTTACCGACGAGACGTAATGTACAAACGAAGGAACGGGCTTGTACGAAGACGGTTTTGTAAAGCAACAAACAGAGTCTAATCCCTTATCGAAGAAAGATCTGAAATCGTGGCACTCGGTACGAAACAATCTCTCCCGGAACTTTCTCTAGAAGAAGTTTGTCAGGGGGAAAAAGTCGAGGGTGTTCGGACGCATGCAATATCGAAGTTACACGGGATCCTCTCTCCCGTTCCGATGTTACGATAACGACACCGTGGATGGCGCGAAGAACCGACGCGGCTCTTTTAGCCGTCGAGAATCGCTGCGTTACGGCACCGATAACGCCGAACGGCCCCTTCGTCCCGCGTCGTTACATAAAAATCGGCGACTACTTTCTATAAAAGCTAGAAGAAATTTTTACCGTAAACACTATCTCCTCGATGAAAGCTCGTCCGTTCGTTAACTACAGAAACATAGTCGAGTAGCAGAAATCAGGATATGATTCCTTCAGCTACTGTGCGTTCGAGTCGAGATGTTAAAGATCGATTTAGGTAGAAGAGCAGAGGGAAGGGTGATCTCGGGTTTGGAAAGCGTAGGAAAGAGGCTCGCGAGATGGAATCGGGCGCGGCACCCACGTACATAGGCAGATGGAGTCAGGACAGCGTGAGATGCGCGTTATTCTCACCTGGCCTGTCCTATAGACTGCACTGGAAGCCTCTCTGCTCGCTGCTAGCCGGTTTCATCCGTGGCTCGGTCCTCTGTCATCGAGGATCACGGATGCTTCTTCGGGGAACCGCAGCCACCGATATTACGTAATTGGATTCTCGCGGCGGGTTCTCCTCTAACCTTTAAAGGGCCGAGCGGTTCCATTGACACCGGGGCCCGATTCGAGGGATAATTCGAAAGGGGTTCGAGTACCTCCAGATGCCGGGGAGGACGTCCGCGCACAAAGGGCGATGGCCCTTGTGAACAGAATTTGTCGTCCGAGGACGCGTCCTGCCGCAGATCAAACGGAGCTTAATTCGTAGATTAATAAGCAGACGCACTCGACTCCCTGAACTGTACGATTAACCGGAGATACCGATTCGATTTCGAAGGATCCGAGGCATCGACCGTGTCCCCTCGACGTCTCTTTCAATGAATTCGTAAAACAGGAGAATTACACTTCGATTTATTAAAAGGACCATCCTGAATACTTACCGAATAATCGACTGTAATCGTCGAGTAATATTTTAACCACAAGGCGAAATCTAAGCCCTGAAAGAGAAAATCCCTGCGATTCGCAGTCGGGTGAATGTTTCCACACTTTGTCGACCATTAAGCGGCGACGATCAGCGAAGAAAGGATGGCGAAATTCCTGCTGTCGTCGCGTCGGACCGACAAAGAGCATCTCTCAATAAAACTGTCAACGGATACTAACCAAAGGAAACCAAACTCTATTATGTATACGAAATGTCGCGAGCTTACAAAAGTGCTCGAATTCTTTCGTATCGCGTCGCCCGAAAGCTCCGCCCAGGACCAAATTTAAGAAGAACTGGAATCGAGAGGACCGACCGAGCGGAAGCTTATAATTGTCCCGCGGACGTAGCGGAGAACTGGACTCCTATGAGAAGCTGCGGGACACCATTATCGGACGGGCCAGGTGTCCGGACGCTCCTCAAACGGTTTGTGTACGCGTCTACTCGTCGAGATAAAAAGAATTAACTTTCTTTCTGGTGGTCACAAAGGTGCGCAGTTCCTTTTGTGCGGTTGCGGCTCATGTGTGTAAGACGCGTGGTTCTAATGTCCTGGAAAATCTTTTCAGTCTGACTATTTGTAAATTAAACGGGCAACCACAGTTTTCCATGTGAAACGCGTTAAAGGGAGCGTAAATCTCGTGTAATGCGAGAAAATCGTTGCAGATCGCGCGAAAGACAAACGAATATAAATGAAACGAAATATTTGCTAACATCGAGAGCCAGGTAGATCACGGTCGGGGGTCAATTTTCCTGGTTCGATGTGTCCTGAAGCGTGGCTCCAGTCATTGTATCGATACCTCTCAACCTCTCGAGAACTCAACGAACCCGAAACCACGTGTTTTCCTCGGCCACTGGTGTTTGTGCGACTCGGCAGTGTATTCCATACGTATTCCCCGTCTCCCTTTGATGTTGCCTTTCGGACGATCGTCGAACCATGAATCGAGCGGCCGGAAGCGGTCGTCGAAATTTGCTATGATGTCGAAGAAATCGTGGCCGGGAGTAAATGAGAAGGAAGAGAATCTCTCGACGCGTTTAGCTTCTACGGGAGGAACTGAATTTTCTGTTAGAAACGATAAATAAGAAGGGCAGTCTGAACCGTGGTAGAATTATTGCATTTTCTTCATCGACACGCTTACACTTTGTAGAAGACGTTTGATAAATGAGAGTAAGCATCCTTGAACAATTTGAACCTGGGATAACAGGATCGGTCCTTCACGGTTACCGGTTTCGACAGAAAAAGTTTGCGGCTGAGTCACCTAAGGGAAAAACTCGATCGTCTTCGCACCTGCGGTGTTCCGCCCCACGGGTTTCGATGGGAATATGGCGATTTCGGCGAATCATTAATGACGCGACGCGCGTCGGGTTGTTAGAGGAGTCAGCCTAGCGTGATCGAATCGCTGAATACGAAAACGGACAATGGGTCCTGCGATCCAAGGACCTAGGGGACACCTGGATGTCTAATTACCTATGTATATCCCTTGGGATCCCATCCTCGTTAAAAAGGGTGCCGTTCTCTTCTATTTTTAATTTACAAGAGGCGAGAGTCCTGGCTGTAACTCACGATTCGTATTTTATATTTGCTCGTTGCTTTCATTAAAATTCACGATTTGCATTTAATATGTAAATCAGCTGCGTAGTTCCTCGCGTCATTCGAAAATTTGGTTAGATTTTTGGAACCGCGTTACGTATGTATGAACGGCGCGGGGCTCGTATCGATAGAAATCGTTCCTTTATTCAAAGCAGCTTCGATGCGCGGTCCATGAAAAACCAGTCGAACTCTCACGGCTGATCGCGCCAAGTCGATTCAGGGATCCGTGCGGTATAACTCGACAACCGAATATTCACCGAACGTGTTCTTTCCTTCCTTCGGCACACCTGCGTCTCCTCCCACCACGCGCTCCAAGACAATCGAGAGGATGAAACCAGATCACTGATTCCTCGTAATAATATTTCCTGGCACCACAGTTGCTTTTAGTCCACTCTCTTGTTTTCGAGGAAATATTTTAAAGGGCAACGCGACGCGTTTTACGACGTCCATTTCCCCAGCGAGTTTTTCCCAGTTTTCCCGGAGGTTCTTCATCTCTGGAAATGGTTGAGAAGAAACCGGAGAGAGAGAGAGAGAATTAGTGGAAACGCAGGGATGCCAGTGCAATGTGCATCCTGAAGGGCCAATCAATTTTTTCCTGCCCGTTTTTTCTTGTTCCGCATCCACTCTCTTGTGTTCCTTCTGTTTTTTTCGCGAAAACCCTTCGGCGAGCCACGGTGACACGAGGGTCGAACACAGAGGAACCATTCATCCATCGAAATGACCCCAGAGGCGCCAATCAAACGCGTCGCCTCACCCTGAATACTCAATAGAGATACTGCAGTCGGTGCGTCAATATTAATAGGAGGATGCAACGTCCTCTCTATTGCTCATCGATCCCAGTCTTCGCATTTTTCTATTTCTAACTGGTCCGACGCCGTCACTCTTCGTCCACGTCTTTCCATCGTACGAGTCATACGTGCAAAGAGCTTCTCTCTTTATTGGTAACAGGAAATACATATACAGACGGGATTACAATTATCCACGAGTCGCCGATTTTATTCCAAAAAAAAGCCTGACGAAAATGCATTTAAATAAATTCATCGAATGACATATTATAATGTATTAATAAACATTTTATTATTTTACTATTATACTGAAATAAAATCTTTCGACAAGTCATCGTTGATACGAAACGTTTGAACGAAAGAATTATTAATGGTCTTTTGAAGAGTTTCCGGTATTAATAAACATTTGAATTTCCTTAAACTAGATTCCTTGGCTGCGCGAAATAAAAAAAGCCAGTTTCCTGCGAATCACACGGAGAGGCTAAACGGAAATAATTCGGATTCTTTGTAGATCGGAAATTGAAATAATCTTGATGGACGTTGCCGTGTTTGCGCATGCAAGGTAACCAAGTTATTCGTAGCCTGTGCCGGAAATCGTTCACTCTTGGATAGTAAAAAATTCAACGCGCCCCGTTCAAAGATTCAATCTCGCGTTGGCTTAATGGCCGGTCACTTTACCGGATTCTCGACCTCGCTCGTTCACTCCCGCTCGATGACACGCGAAACAAGCTCGGATCATCGTTGTGTTAATTGAAACATGAAAACCGTCGATGCGTAAAACGAAGAGGATTCGCGTTTCCCGTATTCGGACGTTTAATAGATGAATACATAAATGAAACGGGAAACGCGGAGATATAAAGGCACTAAAATTGTTTGGCAAGACTCTTAAAAGTGTCGCGATTGATATAAGTAGAATTAATTACGCGAACCTATTGGTAATTTTCTCCACTCAGGCTTAATTTATTCTTAAGAGGATGCGTCGATTGAATTATCGATTCTTGTCGATTCACCGTGCGATTCGCATTTCAATGCAGCGAAACACGACGCGTTCCGGCGCGTGGGTCGAAGGTGAAATGTCATCGTGACTGCGTCGATACGTCGATACCCATATTAATTGAAGCCCACCCCGTCGCCGACTATTATGTACAGTTATGGGGCCCGTCGCGTCGCGATGCAGACAGCCTCGCTTTACCACGGGAAGCCATTTCCCGATATCTCGCATTATCGAAGCCTGCGCGAGACCTCGTTACGAGTTATTTAACGTTATCGTCATCATAGAAGCAAACAGGACGATTTAGCCTCCCATTATTTCCAACCCCTGTGCACAGCCTATTTATTAGCTAATTGCCTCGCTGTTTTTCCGAGAGACGCTTTGGAGTTACCATAACGAGCGTCGGGGGATAATAGATTCCAGTTTAATGATTTAACATTTTTCCCGAATTTTATTTGGGAGATTCTCTTTTCCAAAGCTAGTTTAATAGAAGACCGCGTGCTTTTACAAGGTTCGGTCTACCGTATAACATTCCGAGCTTTTAGAAGCTTCCCGTAGAATTCCGACAGGAAAGCCTGTACTTGCCTGGGGGATGTAGAATTCGCGATACAAATTTTACCCGCTCTTTCGAGCTGTCACGAGCCACGACGGTGATGTAACAGTGCAAAGGGACGCGGCGTAACGCGAATGCAACGCTGGATACCGTAGTTTTCTGCACTGCGGCGTAGGTATACATATCGCGTACCGTTGAATGGAGGAACGTCCTGCTAGATTTCCCGCGACGCAAAGATGTCGTTTCCGGTCCGTCGTCCTATTTCCGTCCTCTATTTTTCGCGTCCAGACCTTCTTCGCCCGACGAATTCGCCACCTCCCCCCCTCCGACTTGAACGCCGAATTGTTTCGCTACGAATCTTTAACTCCTCTCACGATTGACGGGTCTGATTTCTGCTTCCGCTTCTGGTCGTTAGACTTTGACAATGTCGTTTCTGAGCTTCCGTTACGAGCAGTTTCTAAGTGGAAAGGGAGCAATCAGAGAAAAATTTGTAGAAGCGAGAGGGCGATTCTTTACAGTTTTCTGACACGTCTCTGTGATTTTCGTCGAGGGCCACTTGAGACGACCTCAAGTGCCTCGAACTAGTGAAACAAATAAAGGCAACAGGGTCCTTCGGTTATTTAGTCTGTCAATTAGTCGAACACGTGTAAAACAATAAAATGTTAAGAATCCGAAGCGGGATCTCGTCTTTAGTGTCGCGTGTCGCTTCCGCTAGGACGGATATAATAGAACCGAAAGGTAGGACGCGATATTCCGGTCACACGTCCGGTTACTATCGCATGTCCAATGGGTAGAAAGCGTTGTCAGATCGAATCAGTTGGAAAAATCATCCCAGACGCGCCCCGGGGACTAGAATTTTCACGCGATACGGTTAAAAATATCAACTCTAGGGCGAGACGAGTGAGGCCAGGGAGAAGCAAATGAAGCCAGAGAGATTCTGTACTCCTTGTTCCCCGAGACGACAGAAAGACCGGCTGGCATAAAAGATGGAAACTCGAAACAGGAAGATTGACACGCAATCAATATTTGACGAAAATATCCGTGGGAAAACTATCTTGGCAGCTCCTCCATATGACCGTTCCCTTTTACGACCTGGTTCCACGGAAACAGAGTTACTGGAGCGGGATTTTACTTAATACTGATAGAAAAATACTCTATCTAGTTTGGAACAGAAATGTGCTTTTGCAACTTCTACTATCAATCGCGAATTCGACTTTACGTTATTTTAGTTGAAAAACAAATCGGAAGAAGAATGAAACCACGTATTGACTTCCTTGATGCCGCATGCGGATTCCATATAGGGTCCGGAATCAATCTTTCACCGGCTCCATCCGGCGACTTCAAAGGCGCCTCAGATCGGGCACCGTTCGTAAATGGCCCACGCATACGGCGGAAGAAAAGACTCGTCCAAAGGGAGAATCGAAGGGGGTGCGCGTGGGAGGGTTCACGCAACGTGGTGTGTCGCGCCGCAGGTATCCCACGGGGATGGGAAAAGGGGAAAAACGGGAGTCGCCGCGGGGGTTTTTCACGCGGGAATGCCGGACTCCGAGACATCAGTAGACGCCGGCTTGCTTTCACGGCGAGGGTGTCTTAGAAAAGCCGAACAATCGGCGACTGGGACTTCTGAAGCACCGCGTACAGGTGCGAGGCACTTGCCGAAATCAGTTTAAAAAATGTATAGAAGTGTAGCAGCTAACGTGTCGTAGAATTGAATCCAACATGAGTATACAAAGTCGATGAGAATAGCCTATGAAATAATTGATTCTTCGGTGCAACTCCTGTGCTTTAACGAAGGTTTATTCATTCTCTGAAATCATCTCAACAGGCAAATTTTATGTTATTCTAGATAATAATTCCGATTGATTCTGTATTTTGTTCCTCCTGCCGATCCTATGAAATAATTTCAATGCAGCTTTGATGAAACAAAAGTAGCTACATTTTGACACGGGGAAGAATAGAATCGCATGTTTTAATTGACTGGTATCATTATTTCCCACATATATTTACGCCGACTGCGACGCGACTTTATTGGTCGCGTAACGAACGAATGTGCCGAACCCGGCAAATAACGCGTTGTTTGTCCGGAGAAAATACCCGGCCGGAATTATAATCAGAAGCCCCTTCCGTAACCCCTCCACCTAGCGCCGCAATAATGCCTGCAATATAATTACAACTTGTTTGTCCGTCGACCTGTAATATCTCTGCTTGCTAATCTCTTTTAATTGTGTCCCGTTGATCGCTTTTTAACTGCCGCGTCTCCGGTCGAACGTGCAATTCAAAAATTCTATACCCTTCGTTAATCTCGAGTGAAGAATAATTCGTAGAAATGAGAAGTACTAGAAAATAATTCTAGTGCAGTGCCTTTTACGTACGAACGGAAAATGTTAACGTGGCAGCTTTGCTTTGGGAAAGCGCACGTTGATTTTTGAATTGCACTGTACAGTCGGATAAGCGTGCGGCGCGCGACAAGTATCATTTAAAAGGGATGCCTGTTTCGGGACGAGTTTCACGCGGAACTTGTCTCATCCTCGCCGAACGTCGAGTCCTTATCTCTGGGACCCGGTTGCGAGATAGTCCGAACCCCGCAACTGTAACGGTAGCACTTCGTGAACTTCGCGTCCGTTCGCCAAGTCGGCCACGCGCGCCGGAGGTTCGAAGCTTTTAACCCTCTCGAACCTGGCTCTCGGGCCAAATTAAAATTAAAGTAGTATTCGTGGACGGAGGAATGGTAGAATTATTTCACCGTGTAAGAGACTAAGACGGATAGTCGGAGATTTAGACTTATGAACTTGCAGTTGATGAAACAATGTACGATGAAAGGTTGTGGGACTTCATTTAAATTTAGAAACAGTAGGCGCTGTTCAATTTTGAATGGTAGAATGAAAGAGGGGAGGGGATCATAAAAGAATCAAGGTTTCATTATGGGAAAATTAACCTCGACGGTGGTCCATTCTGGGTCGAACGAAGCTGAGCTGAATTCCCTCGTTGCCATCTATTCAGACGACTGGGACACCCGTTACAGCATGAAAAAGGGTGAAACGGAAGGAAAAAGGGCCGGGCGAGGGGGAGGAATGGGGGTTAGGTCACGGCCTCTCGCGACAACGGTTACTTCGATTTCGGTGTAAAAAGAGCATGACTCTTTTTCATCCGCGGTTCTCGTATTCACGCGACACAACGCGTAAAAAAGGGGATCGAAGCGTAAAAGCTGGTGGCGCGCGTTTCAAAAGAATCCCTTTTTAATTTGACTGGTCGTGTCGCGTGAACTGCTGGTAATGTATCGCGGTGAACAGAATATTTGCTTCCCACGGGAAACGGAGAATTTCCAAAACCAGGGAATTTTCAAAGGAACAGCGAAGTTCGGTTTGACTATCGCGTTTTAGAGGACTTTCAATTGAACTTTATTTAATTCCGGTACGAGCTTGCTCCTAAATATTGGTTATGGAATTTGCTTTTGAAAATGCACAATACGTGCAGATACCTCAAAGGCAGCTTCCTTCGAAGATAGCTACCCCGATTCATGAAAGAATTTATTGTTAGCCTCCCCCGTTCCGATACGCGTTCCCCCGTATGAATATTTAAATGATCGATAATGCTCTCCGAGGATCGAGAGGCTTTTATGCGTGGCTGAGAGACAAGCATCAGAATTGATTCCGTTTTGTCGGAGAGCTGACCAAAGCAATCGTTGACAAGTGCTTTGACGAGAGGTTTCGAGGAGGCGTATTACTAATTTCTACCGGGCAAATATGTATAAAAAAAATATGAACAACGATACGTTGTCAAAAAGCTGTTTAAGGATGTATTAAGCTGTTTAAGGATTGGCTATAAAATCAATCCCAAAAGTTTATGCACTTTAGAAACGCATTTTTTTAAAAGAAATCAGACGTCGGAAGAACATTGCTAATAATAAACAACAACAAAAAATTTTCGATTTTCCCGAGATTTTTCCAAGGGGTACCCCTTCAATTTCTTCCAAATTTTCGTTTTTGGCCAATAACTCCCAAACCGTTGAATCTACGAGAAAATTGCATCCGATCCTTTTTATAGAGGACGACGAGATCTACAATTCCCATGTAAATTTTTTTCGCTAGCATTAATAGTTTACGAGTTATTAACGAAAAACGAAAAAACAGTTTTTTGCAAATAACTCGTTAACTATTGACGCTAGCAACAAACTTTTATACGGAAATTATAGATCTCGTCGCCCTCTACAAGAAAGGTCTTATGCAATTTTCTCATAGGACTAACGGTTTAGAAGTTATTGAGAGAAAACGAAATTTTTTGCCAAAAGTTCACCGTTTCGACGGTGGAATGATCGGATTTTGTCAACATCAATAAAATGCCAAATAATCATACTTAACTCATTAAATATCGAAATTAGAAGAAAAGTGCACTATTTTTAATTATAGGAAATGCATTTTTCTAAGGTGCATCAACTTTTGAGATTGACTGTATAGCCAATACATCCTTAATAACGCGTTAGAAACGGAAGGAAGTTTTCGGAAAACTGACTAGCTGGGAATAGTCGTGCAGCTCTCGCCAAAAAAAGACGAAGCGTCTCCGTGAATTAACGTCAATTTCGTTGAACCTTTTTATCTACAGAGGTGCCGACGAACTTTAAATTAAAAATGTACATCCAACAGCAAAACAAACTTGACTACCGTTCTTTAATTACTTCTAGGTATTCGAATCTAACTTGTCTAATTGGTTGCTACTATGCTAAAGCGTTAGTCTCATCCACTGTCTCGAACACGACTTTGCTCTCGACAAGAGTAGGAAACTGTTTTCATTTGTACGTTGTACGATTTAATCACAAACCATTTATTTTGGATGGTTTTGTTATTAGTGTCGATCAATCGGGGTTCGGTTTGCATCATGGGAGGTCGATCAAATCGTTAGCCGATCGCGTTACACGCAATTAACCCCAGGCTCGGTTTCTGGGGTAAATTATGCCCGGTTGTAACAAATCCATTTTTAAAGCCGGAATTTGATAAACGCAACAGCAAATTTCGCGATCTGCCCTTCGCGTAATCCGATTAATCACTTGAAAATTGCTCGATTATCCGCTCTCTGCTTATTCGACTCCATTGTTTGAAAAAAAATCTTCGCTCTACAGGTTGTTGCGAAAAAGTTTCATTACCGTGTCCTGAAAAAGTCAGAAAACCAACGTTGGTTTTGTCAACTGATACGTGTTTCGTTTAATGGAAGGTAACTCATTTGCTGGAAAAGCCGGATCCCATCATGTCGCTAATTAATTACACATTTCATTGAAACCTATCTATCGCATCAAAATCGTAGCAATCGCCGTGTGATACTGCGCTGCCCGATAAGCCCTCTATCTGTATACAAATATAATCCAACGAACCGGGCAGCATCAAAATTCGATGTAACAAATCATTGGGAGATAAATTACCCGCACATTTATCGTTCAGTGACCCGATACAAAATAACATTGATCGACCCGTACTCTGTACCCTTAACATAATTGAAAATATTTTTTAGTGCAAAAATACAGCATTCACCGCGATGACGCTTAAAACCTGTAAAAGGCGAATTCCTGTCAGGAGCAGTCCCACTCGTAGATACAAATTGCCCTCGGCGAGGCCTAGTTTCCGGTCGATTCGAGATGCCAGGCGCATAGCAGTGGACACTCGGAGATAGAGCTTTAAGCTCTCGTCACGCGTCGCCTCTCGGCCCACGGCCAACCGCGTATTTCGCTGTTAAATCACGTAACGACCGAATTCTTGCAGCGACGCGACGGGGCGAAATTGCGCGGTTATCGAAACTCCGGACTGATTAACGTACTCGATGTCGCGATTCCTTGCGGGATTCGTTTACCGAGCCCGGCGACGGATTTCTCGCGGTCGACTGATCGGTACGGGTATTCGTTATCTGCGAGGTCGCATCGACGCCAATAAACTATCATGGCTAACGAGCGACATTATCCGACCGAGTCAAATCGATTCAGGAAACATTCTGTTGTTTGCGCGAGATCTTAAGATCGGGAATTGAAATACTAACCGTGATTCGATGCTGTTATCTTAAGGATGTATAGGCTATACATATACTTAAACAATGCTGGCATGTTGAATTTGTTATTATAGATTCCTATTACTATTAAAAAGCTAAAATTATAGTGATTGCACATTTTTCATAGGTAATAGTATCACCTACAACTTATATTCGAAGTATTTGTCGAAATT
>NW_017167384.1:1021156-1079414 GCF_001652005.2 Ceratina calcarata | reverse complement strand
CGATCTTTGTCAGAGATAATAATAATAATATTCTTCTAAAAGCGTTTTCTCTACCTTTTCTGTTTAAGAGTCGATTCTTATTTCCATTGATTTTTAATTTAACGCGTAAGAGTCCTCTTCTGGTGTAGATGAAACATGTCAGCTTGTCATTGAACAAGATTTGATGGCATGAATCGTTACCTTAAGAAAGTCTGAGATAAAACACAGTGTCAATATTATTTCACCGATCTTCGAAGCGGGTGGACCAGGGATTGTTTTCATAATCAGGGACCACGGGGTGGGATTTGATCCTCGGGAATCGTCTTACGGTGACTTCGGGCTGGAATCTTACGATTCCTCGTCGCGAACTAAAGAGGGGGCGGCCTTGGGTCGCCAGCTCACCCGTGTAATCGTCGTTATATAGACTCTTTTAATCTTTTTCCGCAAAAAAGTATCCGAGTCGATCGACTGACGACTGCGAGGCAAGCGAATCGATTTTGAAGCCGAACGCGGAACCAGATATTACGGCCGTCTGGCCTCGGAATGCAAAATTTCTATGGTCGAGGGAATTCTCGCGTTCTCCTCCAGCCCGTGTTCGGCCGGCCCCGATTCACCCCGGGGTTTATCCGATGGAACCCGATGGAACGGAACTTCGCGGGGCCGTCGAGGAATGCCCGGTTCGTCGATTCCTGGAACTTCCTCGGGAACTAACGTTTCCAGCCTATGCACGGAACAGGAATGCGGATGGACGAATAGTTACCGGGAACGCGGAATAAACGAGACAGCCGTTGCGAACAGGAATGAATCTTCGATTCGAATGGACCATTAACGTGCACCAAAATTTCCAATTTCGCCCGTATCCCGCGCCGATCACTTTCGTCCTTGTCAAATTTCGAAAATAGGTTTTAGATTAACAGGGAAAGTGGTCAGCGATGATCGACGACGAGACGATTAATCGAATTGTGTCAGATTTTTTAATGCATCCATCGATAACAGTTCGCGTCTGTTTTTAATGCTGGCTTCGCATTGAAACTTTTTAACGTGATAAGTTGAAAATGGTCAATCGAACGAGCCGGGTCAGGACAGTAGTGACCAGGTTCCGATGGCATAAACGCGGTGGTTGCAGCAAAACGGGAGAAGGGAGAGCGAGACGCGACGCAGCAAAAGACGCACGAACCATTAATTGGATTTCCGAGCAGCAATTTCCGGTATGCTGGTCTCTCCGGCGTCCTCCTTCTCGATTCCCGTTTCTCCGCCTCGTTTCACCGTTTCCCGAGCCGCGTCTGGCCACTCAATTAAAACTGTCGTTGCAAAACCGGCCATCTTCGCCAACCCCTGAAAGATGTTCGAATTATACTGCAGATTTTTGTGCAACGCGAAGCACCTGACAAAACGAAGTCCTCACATTGAAATTCAAATACATGCTTATATTTTCTGCATACGCGATTGCTGTGTTACGAACGCCAAGGGGTGAATTAATTAGAATGCAAAGTGTTACAAACGAGGAATAAAGAAGTCTTGATATTTTCGCCACGGAGATATCGAAAGGCGATTCGATGAAGAATCATCCATCAACTCCGTCCGACTGACCACCGAATTGCCCGAACCCACGGGGGAAAGAATACAACCGGTGGATTCCGGGAAATGTAATTTCAAGGATCGAGCTTGCGGCTCGGCCAGGGTGGGCCACCGTTATCTTTCGCCGGGTAGGTAATAAAACGCGACGTGCCCGAATCAATCGCATTCCTTGTTCTCGGTCAGCGGAGCCGTGGTATCGCGCCGCGGAATTTTTACCCCGCGTTCGTTCGGTACCGACAGTAAATCAGCTTGCTTCCCCGCGGATCGGCGCTGGCCGTAAGTCGCCCAGCTGTTGAACGCCCCTCGCATTCTCGTGAGTTCCGGGGAAAACCGAAATTCCTGGCTAAAAGTCGTTTTACGATACCATTTTCCTGAAAGTTTTCTCGACAAAGGCAGGACGACTCGTGAAAATTATGAACGCGATATTTCCACGCTGGGTTGACATCAAACCTAGTATAAGTTGTTTCTTTCTGGTAGTAAAGCTTGCGAGCACGGTAAGCGGGCGTCGTAAAAGCATTATATTTCTAGCTGGTTCTCGTCTTCTTATTACACGTACGTTGACTGCGCGAATAAATTCTTGCCTCTAAATAAATCAGAGAAATGTAAAATACGAAATATATTGCTTCTTCATTAAGAAATCTTTAATCGACTGGCTGCAAACTTACACACCGCAACCCGAAACTTGTTTTAGTCCGAGAAAACGGGGTTGCACGAATAGAATGGGTAACGGAATGGCAAGCGGATCACGCGCGATCGCGTGAGAGTAGAATTTCCGCGAAGCGTAGGACTTTTCCTACAACTCGCGAGTATGTGCGGTCACGAATTTTCCTAGTGAAAAGTTCGGCGCGTGTCTCGCGTGACCCGATCAAGTCAACCGCGAAATTAACTTTTAAACCCCATAAATTAGACCTAAGAATTGTCGCTCTAGGTACACAGAATATTCTCCCTAAGATGGATTAACTTTTAATACCTGTGGTAGTGTTGAAGTTTATTACACGCGTGTTAAGATCGCGATGAATGATTCTTTCAAAGAGAAGCTCGAGCGGATCTATAAGGTTCTGCATTCCTTTTACAGTTGGAGAGGGGCTGAAAAGAGTTTTGAACGTCGGCCAACGGAGCACCCGGGCAAATGTAATTATGATGTTGCGGAAAAGTGTTCCTAATTGTCGAATCCGCGTGGCACGCTAATGCCTGGAACTTGGTGACCCTCCAGGAGGCGTTTGCACGTAAGTCTCTTGCACTTTCTGTTCTAATTACGTCGCAGTACCGGGCACGGTTACGTAACGCGGTCAAAAATACCAAATATTCGTTTAAACGGAGTGAAGTACATTCGGGTTGTAATTTATTTGATAACGACGTTAAATAAGGAACATCCTCGTTACGTTTAAACGTCGGATAACGTTTTAAAACGAGAACGAGGCCAGTGTTATTAAAATTCGCAACTGATTCTGCCTCGCTCGCTCGGATTTTTAATAAGTGTCCCGCTACCGTCGACCGTGTTGTTTCTGGCTTTATTAGGCATCTCTCGCGCTAGAAATAGAAGAAGCGGAAGCTCGACGTAATACCTCTATTAAAATGCAATCCCGCGTCTTACCCTGAAACGAACAGACTTGGTCTTCTCTTTGGCCGCGTTCCTCTCCGTTTCACCGGACTCCGTTTAAAGGTTCCTTACAAATTTGCATTTTTTTCACTGTGCGATGCTCTTTTGGTGGATCAACAGGAACCACCGTAATTTCGGCTAGTTAAAAAATTTCTTCCTTTCGGAAGGCAAAGACCGACGCATTAATCTGTTTTTATAGTTTTTCTTGCATTCATTTCTTATTTTTTTTTTTTTCTTTTTCTTATTTTCTTTCTGGCACGATGGACTCTGAATTGCATTGTACCGAGCGATGGGGGTAACGTTGGCCAAGTAGGAACTCGGCTTAAGATGCGCGGTACGTTCGACGGGCATCGCGAGTTACGCGGTTCGTGTTTCTTGTTTTATTCATTAAATAACCGTGCGGGAAGCGGGAGGGGTCGTTTTCCGGGCAACGTGCCTCGGTAACTGCTAAACGGCTCTTCCGGCGAATGCAAATGCGTGCGCTTCTCCATCTAGGAAAATGCCGGTAATTAAAAGGGCAACGCGAGGACGAGTTCTCTCCCGCCGACTTCTTCCTCTCTCTATCTCGTTAACGGGGTCCCACGGTTCAAAAGATCGCGGTTTCTGTTCGACTCACCACCTATCGCAATATTTCGTATCTATGCAACAGTACCGTTTCTTTACCGCCCGCGTCTTCGAGACCGTGGCCCGGTTTTCCGTTTAATTAATTCGCTTAATTAAGGGCACGAGTCTTGCGGTCTTGGTTTGATGGATCCGCTTAGAATCGGCTCTCTGCTAACGAGAAACGACGTTTCTAATTGTTGTAACGTGGATACTCGCTTCGAAAATATAATCACGACGCAGAGAACTTTTTTGATGGAACTTTAATTGCCAGTAAAGTTTCGTAAAATATCCATTAATTCGCGTGTCTGTGTCTGCTTAAGAGTCATACATATTTATCTAGTTTATATTGCTAATACGATTTTCGCTTGGAAATCTCTGCCACGAAGACGATGAAAATCGTTCTCAGATAAATTCATTTGACTTGTAAATCTAATGAACAATTGACAGTGTATACTGTTTAATTGAACGCGAATCACGCTGCGTTATCGATTTGATCGCGGTATCAGGACACGTAACAGGACGGGGACGAATTAACGCGAAGTAATCTCGAAACGAGGCATTCACGGGCAAATCGTATCCACCTGTGGTCCCGACCTACGCGAAGCTATTCCTGCAACGCGACTGTTAACGGAATTCATAATAACGACCGCGTATATGATCGATGAGCGTGACGTGCCATCCGGACTCTCCCGGAAGTTGTTCCCTTTCGGGCCGTGAAATTAAAAAGATCCTCGCCGGAATTCCACGAGAAGAATCCCGGAAATCGTTGGAATCGCGTCGTCGCGTTACTCGAAATGTAGTCATGAAATCGGAATTCGTGTTTCAATTTGCGCTTCAACTTGTGATTTAATCCGAGCTAGGCTCACGTACGGATATCTATTTTTGCAATATAAAATTACGGCGAGGAACGAGCGATTATCGTTATTCAATATTTTTATGACAATGCGAATTGAACTGGTTAAAGAATAATCAACGACGAGAAGTATATTTTTTTTTTTTATTCCTCTATCGGAATATCCATCGAACACGCTTTGTAGACCACGCGTTATTGCATCAAAGCGGTTTCCTTTATCGGTGGATCCCTTTACTTTGGTTCTGTTGATCAATCATCGTTAGAAAAGTCTCCGAACGAAACGAAACTGGAATGGAATTTAATTCGGTTTACTTTATTAAACCTTTATCCTTGGTCGGCTGTAAAAGCGGAGGAAACGCCTCTGTCTTTTGTACCAATCTACTGATTGATTTAGCCACGCTTTACTCTATCGTATCAAAGATTTCCGATAACTGCCAACCCCTCTCGCGGCGTAACGCAAAACTCAGATCTCTTTGTAATGCTTTTATGACAAATTGCAAGGATACATCGCAACGTGATTTTTCAACTTCATGAGACCATCTACTGTTCCGAATCGACAACGAAATCTAGGGCGATACGAATCGGTTGAGTAACGATTTTGTCACGGCGAATCGATCTGTCGTTGGGGCAATTAAAGTTTCCTCGGGCGAAAGGACAATGCGACAGCGGGCAGACCGCGCCTCGGCGCGAAAGAAGTAGCCCCGGTCGGAACCGGGGAGCGAAATTAAGTGGTAGCCTCGGGAGCGAACAAAAAGATCCTCGAATTCCGATGCAATTCTTTCCCACCCAGCAGGACTCGCGGTCGCAGGTGAAACCGAGGAACATTATCCGTTCAAATATGTTTGGTCCCTCGAAAGATATTCCCAGCGAACAGCTGTTTATACAGATTTCGTCGTCTGTAAATAGTGATTTCACGTTTACACGAAATCGCAATCGGGTTTGCTAAATTTAATCCAGATTAAAGAGTATCGAGTGCACCCGAATCGTATAAACAAATGGAAAACAGCTGTTCATACGGAAATTAATTAAGAGATCTCGCGGAAGATAGGAAGGATAGGAGTTATCAAATTTTATTATTGTCCGAGATTCGAAAAAGGATGTTTATCGATGGGATACGCGTAATGGCGAAGCACTTCCTGGAGGGCGCAGATGGGAGAGGAGCGATTAGAGAGGCTAAGAGCCGTGCGAACTGGAGATACGATAGAGGAGCCGCGTGTTGTAATAACATGCCGTGCGCGCGTCTAACGGGCCCTCGGAGCACGCGTGTATAACCCTCCTCACGAACCGTGTACAGTCTCGCTATCGGCCTTTCACCCGACACAGGGAGCAGCCCGGTTGTTCTGACCGCACTCCATTACGGCCGCCTGATTATTCGGCATTGTCCACCTGTAAACGGGCGCATATCGACGCGTCCGTTGCCGATCCGCGAGTTAAGTACCTTCTCCTGTACAGAGAACTTATGGTTGCGCACGCTGCACCTCCCGCACTGTCCTATCATTTATCTCTAAGGACTCGTCGACGATCCTCTCGGGAGCGTGGCTGCGTACACGGCCCGATACACGCTCGGCTCGGTGGAACGGGTTAGGCTTGTCCTGCCGTGGTTTATAGTCCTCCGCACGAGTACAACCGAGATAACGCGAGGAATTCTTGTTCCGTATTATGAATAGCGAGCCAGCCTAAATGAGTGATTAACGGTGAACGCTTACGAACGAGCCTGCTGCTGTTTCTGCTGCAACGGTACTTCTGCTTAATATTTCTTCTTCTTCGTCTTCTTCCTGCATTAGTTGAATCGTTTTGTTTCAAACGTATGCACGTCACACTACAAGAAATGATTTTAAATTACTATTCGTTCCTCAGAGGGATTTTATTCGTGGAGCTTAGAAACTGTACTCGTATGTTGTTAATGGATTTCGTTACACTGCGAAATGTAGAAAAGACACGTGCGTCACGTTTCCATAAGGCACGGTCCGTTCGGTGCTCGGGACCGGGGGGCCCCGATTTCTGCGCGTTGTTTATTCGCGTATTGCTAATGAGTCGACCGGGGATGAACCACGAGGAGAGGATATGTAGGGCGGCCATCAAAGCTAATATAATTATTGCGCGTAGGCTTGCGCGACGAGCAAACGGCTCAGGGATACAATCAGGACAATCAGCATGATTGGCGGTCTCGAGCGTACACACGGGGACCCACGGAAAGCTTTTGGCCGCGAACCATGTCACGTCTTTCCCGATACGGACCGTGCGTCCTCGTGCCGATCGCGTTTTCTTCCCCGAATTCTGTAGGTGATGACTGAATGGAAAGATAAACACGGGGGAACCGATTGGTTCGACCGAATTTCGGGCAAAATTCCCTGAGTTCCAGGCGAGATCTTGATTGAAATCAATAGAACCAACCAAAAATGTTTATATCGATCCAATATTTTCGATCAGGGAATAGAGAATGCAAAATGCGATGTTTTTGTAGCATCGATTTGAAGAGAGAAACTTAGACGAAATTCCTTCAATCCTTTTGCCTAAACGCATCGAAGGGTAAGAGTAGATTAGATTAAAAGTCTCGCGGAGATCGTTAGAGCACACTAGAATGAAGCTGAGAAGCCGCAAACTTGTCGACGCTGATGAGAAGCCGCAGAGCTGACGAATCGAGTGGGCACGAGACGTCTTGACCGTGTCCCACGGCAGAAATTCGATCCGTCGGTCAGTCCCGTCGTGTTCATCTGCAAAGGGATTCTGGAGATTCCCTGGGAGCAAATCCGTGGCTTGTTTACGCGGCATATTTGCGCTGATCGATCCCCGTTCGTCGTTGCGGGCTAATTGAAGGGACCCTTAATGGGATTTGCCATACAAGGGAATAATTTCCTTAGCGTGGGAGAGCCGCGATCGATGCCATTTGCCACCTGCGTTTGATTAACAACGGTCCACGCGAATTCGTCCGCTAAATTGGAGAATTACGTGTCCCCCCCGTCCCTTCCTGTATCGAGAATCTGGATCGAGTAAACGATTCGCATGAGAATTTGAGGTTGACGCGTGATCGACCTGTGGGACGTCTTGCGTCACTCGAGGCTTCGCGATTGACCGACAGACGTCAACGCCAAACGCGCTGACACGTTCGTATATCTGACACCAGATCGATTTTCTTTTCGAGATACACGACATTTCCAAAAAGAAACTGACGAACCTTTCGTCGCACCCGAGCGTTCACATTCCAGAAATTTATATTTAAACTTTCGAGTAATTTAACCGAGGAAACCATACGAGCCTCGCGTAACACTGAATCGAATAGCTACATAACTAAACCTCGAATCCTGAATCGGGATATCCGGAATCCCTTATCCAGGCTCTGGAAAGCGAATGGCAAAGCGTGCTTAAATAGAAGGGAGCGTAGGTGGACTCGTCGCGACGCGATGCAGCGAGCTGTAAACGGCGATAACCGCGTGCGGGGAACTCGAATTTGAAATTTTGCAAAGCGACAACCGACAACCTTCTCTGTTCTAGTCACGTACACACAGTCCTTATAGTCTTCCTATACCGATTGAGTCGAAATGTTCGTTCACTTACTTCTAAACTAAAATATCTGACAGGAAGAGCCGATGTCTCAATATTTATAATCCTAAAATACTCAGACCAATCTGAACGAGCGGTAGACGAAATTTGATTAATGCCAGTGTAATCTGAAAAGAAGCCAGGCAACATGGTTTCTCCGTATCAGCTGGCTGATCCTCTATACATCAGCAGGGGCCTTTTACCACGGTGAACCCGATAAGGAATCAGGAACGAAGCCGGGAGCAGGAAGAATCCCGTGACCACACCTTGAATGGGCAGACGTCCCGCGGTGTGTCGTAACGAGGCTTGGCCTCTGAAAATTAGCGTGGTTTTCATCCTGCCGGACGTTCCAATTTGTTCGTCCCGGTTCGCTCGCGTTCCACGAGATAACGCGGCTCGCCTCGTTTTCGTTTGGAATCAAACGTTCCAGGAACCCGCGAAGGATCCGCGATGGTATCGGGTCCACCTACGTGCGCCCACCGACACCTGCGAGAATTCGCACGGTAGGTGGCTACCGTATGTGTAATGTACACCGGGAACCTGCTGCATATATGTATATATGCATTGCACAGTTGCATACATGCATACCTGATCGCGTAGCGATGGGAACGAGGCGAATTCGACCTACTTCGGTATCCATTAAACAGTGTCTTAAAAGTCATCTTCAGCCACCGGCGTAGTCGGATGCATTAAGAAAATTAAAAGTCAAATGCCAGTCGTCAAAGGTTCATTGGTTCGAAATAGAGAATGAGGATTTATGCGGATCTCTCGTAACAACAGTTTACCGATTTGTATAAAGAACGGATTCCAGCGAAGCACTCGGGAAGAAGCACCGCAACGTCCAGTTGCGAGTTTGCTCGGGGCTGACTGCTGGCTCTCGATGCGGGCATTGTGCAGATAACAATGAGAGGCCTCCGGGGATGTTAATTAAAATTTCCGTATGTTTTCGAGCGCGAAAGAACGCGCCAACGGAGAACGGAAACGACTCTGTACCGCGACAAAGGATCTTCACGGATCGTGCTTCCCCTGTTTTCATTTCAAATCGATCCCCCGTTTTTCTCTCTCCGGCGTCGTCGTTAATCGTGTCCTTATTCGCGTTGGAAAGTGAACGTCGTTACCAATTACGGGCACGCAGCCGTTTTCAGAAATCGGCCAGACGATCCGTCGGGCCTTTCTTGAGGTTTCCATTCTATCGCCCTTTCAGCCCTTTAAAGGCGGTGACTTGCTTCTCTCGTAACCGGAGAACGTTTTCATGACAGGGATGTATTTTATGGGAGCAATCCGTCTTCATGTTTGTTAATTCCCTGCTTTCTGTCATTTTATCAACCTGATTAACTGTCTCGCTGAATTAATCTTATTCCGTTTATTCTCTAGTCAGCAGGATTTATTCTTTATTAATTTGCAAATACTGATCCAAGGGATTTAATTAGAAATTGGAATATAATATAAAACAATGGTGGACATTGTTAATTCTTATTCTACATTTAAATAATAATTAACAAGACAATTTTGGAACTTTTATTACTTTTCAAAGAATGAAATATATTTCTATGATTTCGATCTTAAATTGAAAGGAACAAGGGTACTTTTGGTTGAAAGTACAGGTCTGTTCTTAACACCCTCGCTTCGGCACCTTCGCAGGTAGTCGATCGGTTGGAGATCGTAGCTAGAGATTTGGTTCAGAGAAACCTGGATCGAGAACGCAACGCCGAAAAGAGCGTGCATAATACGGGGTCCGGCATTGTCCTCCGCGAAAGGCGAAGGACGTTAATCGTATTGAAAATTCGCGCCCCGTGTCCGGCTCCTCCCCGATCGGTCTCGCACCGTAAAATCGCGGAAACGCATACTTTTCACGAAAACTCGGACCGTGACGTTGTCGCCGACGACGCGTTTTGTTCATTTCCAGCTGTGATTCCCCCTTTCACGCTAGTTTTAACCGGCAGATGTCTTTCAGTAAAATAGATCTGATTAACAGAGTATTTGAAATCCCTGTGGTAAAAGAAATCCATTTATTTATGCAGAATTTCTGTCGCCTGTACAGTAAATTTTCTGCAAGACATGGAATAGTTTGAAGTCTCGCGCAACTGAGTCTGCGAACTAAAATCGATGAAGCAAACAGATGAAGTAATCGCAATTTAAGAGAGTTCGTTAACCGAAGTACAATGAGTTAACAAACGTTCCCAAGTTCAGGGTCCGTCGCGGTGCGCAAACATAGGCCGGTTGTTTGCGAAACGGAGGAGCCAGGTGGCCGCTCAGTAGCCGCAAGTCGAAACTGGAAGGATGTGGGGAGGGGGAGGGGGGGGGCCAACTCGTTCGAAAACCACTCTAATTTTCTCTTCTCTTTTCCATTGCATCGCGAAACGGGGCGACCGCAAAATATGGAACCTTGGGATGACCATAATCGAGTCTGGCCCCAGCGAAATTGGGAGGTAAACGACGAGCAACAATACGCTTCGGATTGAAATCACTCTCACGAATCCCGGGTGCCATTAATTTTTTACCTGATCGAATTTCCAAACCGACTTCCGCGTTGTTAACCAACGAATTGAAAATGACTCGGTCTTATTACTTTAATGTTGTCCGATAAGAACGTGAAAGTTTCTGGTACCGCGTATCTTTATGCGATTGGACTAAATTCTTGGGGAATTTTTATTAGAAAAGAACGCGTCGAAGGTCGTTAGGAGAAAAAATGAACCGTGATCTTTGGGATCGGCCAAGTGGAAAAGCTAAAGGACTCGGTTCGGTCCAGCGATCGAGGATCTCGCCTTGGTATTTCGCAAATCCGGGCATTGTGGCCCGGTTAAAAACGGTCCTCGGTCGATCGCAGTGACACACAATGCATAGACGGGAATCGGCGGCCTGTTTATATAACCCGGCATCTGTCACAACTGTTTATGCCGCTAGATTCGTTTGTTGTTCGGCCGGCCTTAAGCTCTCTCGTTGTCGGGCTTTTGTGAACGCGACAATCAAACGACGTCCCTAACTCGACGTCACGCTCGAGTGGATCCGATCGGCAAACACGTTTTCCCGTTTGTTCCTTGGCCACATTATAAGAGACCGATAGGGGAAAAAATCCTGATTCTATATTCGTGGCCAGACTTGGTTCTCAGGTTTTCCAGAGAAAAACGGCGCGGAACAACTTAAATAGGTCAGTCTCTCGTTTAATAATGAATAGTTACTTGGTTGCATAAGAACTCAAGCTTATTTTCCTATTCGCAAACTGAAATTTATGATGGCCACTTCAGCCAGTGAGTATCGCGAGTTACGCGTTTCCGGGAGCCACAACTTTTACCACTCAATTCCGGAAAGAGCTCCGCTGGCCTGATCGATTTTCACGATCCACCGCCGGGCACCGTTTCATAAGTTACCTCGCGCAACTTCCGATTGCAACATAATGATTATCATCGTGCATTTACATTTCCACTCGGCGTGTACGCCGTTTTACCGTTATAATAAATTCGGCTGGAAACAAACAAGCTGACTTATTACGTTGGCTAATAAGAAACGGGTTTTTCATAATGGCCGGGACGCTGTTCCTGTAGGGGGTGCATTTGCAAGGGTAATTGAGAGCCGGGTTATTGGATTGTTCCCCGATACGCGACACCGCCAGGAAATAATATCGTCGGTTTGGCCTCGATATTCGTCAAGGGGTCGGTCGGAATTATTTGGATGATGGCTCCGATGATCGGTGTTTGCCGAGCAAATAGTTATGCGGCTTCGGCTAACCGGAAGCGTTTACGGGAAATTATTGTGCGGGTTTCAAGCACGTTCGCGGAGACCGGGAAGCTTCACCGGGTGTTTCGTTTACGGAGAAATTAATTTCCTTTTATTCTAGTTAACGAAAGTTTATGCGCGGGTACAATTGATGGACTGGGCCGCGTAATTAGAGTTCCAATTATTATTCAATAACTCGGCTAGGAATTTGAACGGGTCACCGTACCCGCGAGATTATTCATCATCAAAATGATGGAAAATGGGGAATCGTTGTAACCGTTGTATTAAAAGTGTAACGTGAAGTATACTATTGATAATATAAAGTTTGGTCGGGATGAATTGTAAAAAATCACGGCTCGGACCAGTCGGACGTGTACCTTTATATTTATTACCGGCGAGGCGGAATATTTTCATCGCGCAAAAAGGAGATTCTTGTATTCCCGGGGGTCGTGTAAATACTAATATCAAAAAGATAGAGCGAGGCTTGACGTGCGACCGTTACAACCGTGGCGATGTGTTGCGTCGAATATTATTCTGGCCACCGGGACTTATTTTTCTCTCCGCCCTCCTTTTAGAAAATAGTAATGGAACGACGGAAACAAAAAGAGGAACTCGCGTCTTATGACTGCTCGAGCTTGTTTATCTTTCCGGATGAACGTCTCTCGGTTCTGAAGGGAAACTGGATGGTTTCGACTTCGTTATGACTATAAATTGTCGGAGGTTTATTAAACCTTCGGTCTTTATTAAACGTCTGAATCAAACGCGATACAAATGTTAATTAAAACCGGGCAACATTTCTGCTGCTCTTACCGCAAGTATTACATTAAGTAGAAAAGCGAAATTATTGTCGAACTCTGTGGTCTAATATTTGTATGAATTAAAATCTTGCGATCCATTCTGCGGCTGCGGGTCTTCGCGTCGCGTCGCGTCGTTCGGATGAGGACTTTGAAGAGAAATCGCGTGGGTCGGTTTAGGTGTAAAGTTAACAGAGTGTATTGACAACGTATAGCATGCGATTGTGTGTGGATTCCTTAGTGCAGCATCACTTTGCATGACAATGACGATTGATCGCTGATAGAGGTTTGATTAGTGAGACACAGAACAGGCGTGAACGCAGCGAAAGGCGTTTCACGATCGACGCCCACGGAAATTCGTCCTTTCCAGTATGAATAAATCCATAATTGACGAAGCCTAAGAATAGCGAGGAAAGGAGTACTGATTCCAGGTGGTAGTCGAGTAAAACGAAATATAGTAAGAATGTTCGTTCTCAGAGGGCAGTAGCTACTCGACGCAGAAAAGTTTCAGCTTTTAAAATTCAGCATAAATGTTTTTTCTAATTATGTCAGAAGGAAAGTTTATTCGCGTAATTTCCGCGCATATTAAGTCGTTATTAAGAGACAAATAGGGAGACGAGCCGTGAAATTTTGGTGCGCGCAGTAGAAGAAAAGAAAACCGTAGACGGGATAGAAAAGAGAGGCCTGGGCCAATTACTTCCGCTCAGTTACACTCGACGTAATCCCAGTTAAACTGTTTGTCGAATCATATTGAATTAGCTAGCTGAGGGCAGCAGCGATCCTTTGTGCCAGAGGCCTGAGGGATCGCCGCCGAGATTAGATTAATTCGACTGATTTTATTAGGACGTTTCCAGCGGCTTGGTTGCAGCTCTACCAAGGGCGCGACGTCCCTCCTCCTACCACCGGTTTCTTCTTCCTCTTGTTCACGTTTCTCGCCAGGTGCTCCCTTTCCTCGGTTTGTTCTTTATCTTAAGGACACGGTGACATTCCCTTCGAGAAAATCTCATTTCGTTCTCCATACAGAATCTTCGCTCTCTTTGCCGACGGTTTAAACCTCGGGAAATTAGTACCGCTTTACGGTTCCCTGCGCCTTCATCCCTCGGCCTCGGTCGCATTCAAACGTCGATTCGTACGCGTATTACCGGTTCCTCGAACCGCAACGCAGGTAGGGGCACCCTTGGTCGGCTCAAGGGACAGGGGACTTCCTCTTTTTATCCTCGTGACAAAGCGTCAAGCGCGTCCCCTTGAAACCGATCTGTGACGAATAATTTTTACGCCGATTTCCGAAACGAGCCAGATGTCTCGTGAAGGATCCCGCGCCCGAGGCTTCCACAACCGCGGGCCGAAAGGCAAGGGTGAGACTAGCTGTTAGTGGCGAGTTACATTTATAATTGCAGGCCTTTCTTTTTTCTATCCTCGTTCGATGCAGGCGTTTTCTCTGTTCCCGACGATTTAACGTCTGGGCGACACTGCTCGATTTATCGAGATACGTTTATAGAGTCGAAAGAGATTTCGCCGTCGCGAATCGGCTATAAGGAGGAACACAATTTCGGCTCGCGTGTAAGGTACAAAGAAAGAGGAGATGGGAAAACACGAGCCAAATATTTTCATATTCCATTCGCGACTGCTACTTCCCGGTTCTCCTACTTTCTTCTCGCGGCCCCGATACCGAAAGGTATTGGGATTTATAAGGAGGAACGAAAACTTGGTGAGGGCCAGCCTAGTGGAAGGAGGCCAGAAGAACGGGCTGGCGGGTGGTAGGTGGAAAAGCAATTTAAATTCCGATCGTTCATAAAGCGAAAGATCCTCGTTCTCTTTCTCTGTTCCGCGCAGTCGACCGGTTTTCCTCCAAGCCCTACCTACCTTTCCTTATTTCCAAACCGCATTCTATCGCGTTTGCCGTTCTCGAAAAATGAAAAGAGCCGCGAACGGGGGCATTAAACGATTGGGTTGCTCCGTTTGTCGCCCCCGAACCGCGAGACCCGTGGCCGGGTCAATATTTCGTGAGCTGTGTCATGCGATTATTCGCGAGGAACAGTTATTCAGGATGTATTGGCTATACAGTCAATCCCAAAAGTTTATGTACCTTAGAAAAACGCATTTCCTGTAATTAAAAATAGTGCACTTTTCTTCTAATTTCGATATTTAACGAGTTACGTATGATTATTTGGCATTTTATTGATGTTGACAAAATCCGACCATCCCAGCGTCGAAACTGCGAACTTTTGGTAAAAAAATTCGTTTTTCCTCAATAACTCCTAAACCTTTGAAGATACGGGAAAATTGCATAGGACCTTTCTTGTAGAGGGCGACGAGATCTACAATTTCCATGTAAAAACTTTTCACTAGCCCCTATAGTTTACGAGTTATTGGCGAAAAACGAAAAAACAGTTTTTTGCAAATTACTCGTTAACTATTGAGGCTAGCGAAAAGTTTTTACATGGAAATTGTAGATCTCGTCGCCCTCTACAAGAAAGGTCCTATGCAATTTTCCCGTATCTTCAAAGGTTTAGGANTTTAATCGAGTTCTCCAATAATATTTCATATAAATGAACTGACATGCCATTATTATATAATTGATATTACTATACATAATTGAAATGTGACCTGAAAAATTTGCAATATGAATCGATCGAAACATATCTCGCTTTAATTAAACAGTTAATTAATAAGCGAGTTGGGTTTCACTAACCGACGTTTAAACATTGAAACACGTATGGTTGCTAAATATATTTTGTGTTGTTCCACGAGCTGTTATTCTAAATACGTTTATAATCTATGGGTCCGAGAGCCACTTTGGAGTTGCAGAAAGTAACCCGTAAAACCACCCTGTAAAACCAGGCCGCGAACGTGGGGATGGTAGAACGCGCTTGAGAGAAAGTCTGAACGCGGTGAGGGAATAGCGATTACGGTTATTTCTCGTGGGACACGCGCCCCCTCGTGCCCCGAGCCGCTCCGTTGCTAATGGATCACCTCCCTGAATTTCCCTGACATTACGTCCCTCATGTAAGATTTAAACTGGAGAGTCAGTTTCCAGTCGAGGTTACGGGCTAATCTCCACTGTTTCGATAACTCTCCCTTTTATCCGTCACTTTCATGTCCCTGAACGCACGACAGGGCGTGTTTCGCGATGGATGATATTCAGAATGTTTCGCACTCACAAGTTCGAACAATTGTTTTCATTTGGAAGCCGCGTTAAATTGAGTCGCGAATTAAAAGTGAAACTTTCTTAGGGAGGGCTGCTCTCGAGATTGATATTCATAAATTCATGCAGCCTCGCGGCAATCTCGATAATCGAATCGCACCGGACGTCGGCTTGACTTTCTCCCGCCTGCATCTTAATATTTTAGCTGGACAACGAAGCCAGGGAGCGGGTGAAAAATGAATTAAAGAGACGGGAAGGGTGGAGAGATTTCTCTTGCCGGATTTTCGTTTCTCCCAAGGGAGGCCAACGGGACTAGTTTCTGGCACTTTGCAGCTCACCGTCTGCTGAATATTTGATCCCCCTCGTTCGATGACCGACACGTGTGCACGTGCGTTCTGTTGCTTGATTATAATCAGACTGATTTTTATTCTAATTCCCTTTCCGAATTTCTCTTGTTCTCGTGGAGGAATTATTTAGGAAATCTCGTTTGGGGAACGGGTTGGAATCCCTGGCGAGCAGATCGAGAGATCAGAATTTATCGAAGCGACGGTGGCGGAGCGAGCGGCGTTTCAATTTCAGACTCATCTCCGTCTGATCGTCTGACTTGGCGGTTTTTCCACGGAAAACCAGTTTTCCCGGTAGCGCGAACCGGGATTAAGAAAATTGCCGCCACTTCCGAGGCACGGGGATTCGGTGTTTGGTTACGTCTCGAGTTCGACACTCGGTGCCTTTTGTTTTATTCAACGCGGCGCCACCCCCTCGGTCTGAAAATTAACCTCTCCTTCTACCCCGGAGCAGCAGACGTTGCTAATTTCGCCGGCAAACAAAGAAGTTCGACCGATTACAAAAATTAAGGGTGAGCATCGATCGAAGGGGGGAGTTGGATGTTGACTCGGGACCGAGCAAGTTTTCGAGACGTTCGCGCTGGAATCTTTCACGGGAAGACAAATGGAACGAGAAACGGGAAGTATTTTGGCTGGTTTAATTGGCGCAGTAAATTACGGGAACGGATGGGTACAAATATATTTTGTTCTCACCTATTCTACCTGAAAAGGGATCCTATCAATGGAACGTTCTATTTTATTTTACAATCGATTCCTTGTAAAACGTCTTAACGACATAATTCAAAGGTTTACCATCCCGTTTCACAGAATTTGTCGGATTCAATTACGCCGTTATTTGATCGTTTCTATAATATACGTAAACGAAGTATAAAAACAGAGGTCGGCGAGCGAAATGCGATCCGTCGTCGGTGCTCGCAAACAAGCGCGGGTCGAAACAAATAACATTGTTTACCGGTAGTCCATTGAACGCGGGCCGTCGTTTCCGCACGAGGAGACGTCAGAGAAAAAGAGGGTAGGCGAGAGACGACGGAATCGTTTTCACGGCGCGGCGTTAATGAGGCCCGTTGTCGTCGCCGCGTGTCTGCTCAGCGACGGACCTCGACTACTTGCTCTCGCTCCGCCAAGTGGAACAAGTACATGCGCGATCCGACCACGTACCAGACCACTTTGTAATCGTCTCGCGTACAAACTTCCCTCCCTATTCAGCCTTTAACCTCCGGCTTTCTCCAAGGTTTCACCCTTTCCTCGATCGGATTTTTAAGGCCTGTTTTAATGAAAAGAATCCTTGCCATTGATCGATCCAGGGGCCGTGCAATTTCTCTTACCTCTCGTTAAATGTATCACAATGAATTATTTTAATTATGCGAAACGAAGTACTGTCTCGGATTGCATTTTCCTAAAGTTACGATGCTGAGCCTCCGCGAACGACTACAATACTCGAATGACTGTAATTGATATTTAAATGTAAGAAGGGTATCAATTGACGATCGGGTAAAAAATTGGTGGAAAGTTGGAAACCCGGAAACCGCCAGAGGCCGTCTCGAGGAAACAAAGCAAGCCGAAAAGGCACGGGCAGCGAAGGGTAAACGGTCTGGCACGCAAGTCCCGGTGGAAAAAAGTTCTGGGAATAGAGTGCATTGGCTCCGCGGAGCGGGTCGATAATAAAGCCGGGTTTTCGGTTCGATCGCAAACTTTTTTCATCTAGTCACCGGCTGGTCGGTTTGTTTTCGCTCTCCCTCGCGCCATTATGCGGCAGTAAGTGTTGACAGATAAGTGAAAGAGGCACCAGCGTCGTTCGGTAAACGGAATCAGTGGTGAAAGGAAAACTCCCGCTGGTGTTTTAATCAATCTCCTTCTCCTGCCCCCCTTTATCAGTCCCTCGTTGACCGCATCCAACGTTCCCATCAGCGTATCTCTTCTCTGAGAGACTTCGCTAGTTTGTATAGTTTCATTGATCCTGATGCGACACAGCTGGTTCGAGGGTTGAAAGGGGCCAGGGTTCAAAAGCGGATTTGGCCGTTCGCTCGTTTAATGGTTCTTTGAATGATGATTTCAAAAGGTTTAGTAACGTCTTAAAATCTAACTAACGTTCCTCTTCGACGAACTACAAGAATCTAATGCGCTCTTGTACACCTCGATTCTCGAAGCGTAGTTTTCCTGCTCGAAGAAGAGATAGGATAACGTGTCCAAGATGAACACTGGTAAATATTCGAACACGGCCACTCGGTCTTGATCGATCACGTTGAGAAAAAAGCAATTCGGCCGAGGAGGAGGAGGCGGCGGCAATAGAAGGAAGCTGTCATAGCCGCAGTAATTTTTCAGCGTGGACCAACGTGTCTGGCGGTCAGCCAGAGTTTCCTCTCCCTTCTACTTCCCTTTCTCTCTTTCTCGTTAGCGGAATATCTCTTCCCGACCCAATTTCATTTTCGCAATTTCGATCCCTGTCTTCGGGGGACCATCGAAGATGCTCCAGTTCCCGCGGAATTAATGTTTCGACCCTTTGCTTTTTCCTTTTATAATATGAGTCAAAGCGCTAGCGGTCGATGGGTCCGGTTGATCAACTCCAGATCGTAATAACAAATTAGATCCACGCGATCCAGATAAAAGGATTAAGTTCTCTCGCGCCACTGGAGAGAGATAGTTACTCGTTGTTTGTTCTTCTAAATAGAGCAAATTACTTGGCAGCGCGGCGTGCTCGCCATCATCATCACGAACTTCTTGTTTCTCGCGAGCTACGCGCCTAATGACTAATTACGAGGTAAAACACGCGGTGTACGCCTTCCTTCCAGGGCTCGACCTTCTTTAGACATTTGTTCATCGTCGCTCGTAATTACCATATGAAAATCACGGAAAATTCATGAATATTTCGATGGTATTTGTACGTACAGACAAATCTGTTATCTATAGATGAACATTTTGAGAACGAGGCGAAATGAAATAACCAGTCAACAATAATCTTGTCGTTTGACAATAAAAGAGCTGTCTCGAGGGAGTCGGGCCGTTTTTAATGCGGGTGAACTTCTTAAAAGCAATTAATTGAACCCCACGGGGAGAGAAGAAGGGCGGAACGCCGCTGACTAATTCGAGACAACTCCGGGCTGCTTACGAAACGGTAACGAAGTTACGATTCCCGCGGAAGTTAGCCAGCGCCATGCGAACTCGTAACCAGCCACCGGGGCTAAAGCTGTAACTTCGACCGTCCGCCGGGAAAACGCGACGCGGGGACGGGAAAAATCTTGCGAGTAACTCGCCTCCGTGTCCCGAACGCGTTTGTTTCGCATTAAACGAACATGTGAAAAAATCCGGAAAAATCTTTGCTTGCACGTTTTTACATTTCTTGTATCGATTAGTAATAATACGGAGATTGGAATTAGGATACGACGATATTTGTACGGTATTTCAACGAAAACCAAGATGGCGTTTAAAGTGTGCAGAGTGGAATTAATTTCTTGTTGCATTATCTAAGGGAACAGGGAAGCAAACAGGTTCTGGACAATTTGAAAAGCTTTGGCAACGGAGCGACCCTTATCATCCTCGGTAACCGCGTTACACTCGGCGATAGCATCGTCTGGCTTCCTCATCTCGGACAAACACCTCCGGGCCCCTCGGGTGCCGGTTGAATAGCCCGTTTTCCATCCGTCGAACGTGGACGGAGGAATAGATTCCACGGTTTAGGAACCGTTCGGCCGGATTATCGCTGTTTCGCCAGGGGCCGAGGGAGACCGATCCGAGATAAGGAGTCGAATGAAAACGGTACACGAGACGAACCAGTGGACAGTATCTATCCGCCAGATCGTTCACGGGAGTACTCCAAGTAGTGACACGAGGACCGAGATGCATCGGGATTCCGTTTTCTTTCACGCATCTCGTTCATCTTGATATAACATACGTCCGCGAGTCTGCTTCTTTTAATTGCAATCGCGAGCGAGATGAACGCACGTGGAATTAACTAGAATTGCATAATGAGTAATGAAGGGAGGGAAGTATCGCGAAAACAAATCCGGTAGCATTTTAAACCCGACCATTCGCCGTGTGCAAATCATCTTGTAAAGGCAGAAATAGTAAATCGCGGCCGTTAACGGTTCCTAATTGCGCGTTTGGGTAAGTTCGAATGGGACAAAGATCGCGGCTTTGTCGCGATGTTTATTAATGACGGTTGCTCGAATCGCTGCATTTGGCGGCGCTATTACTCATCGCGAGAACTCGGGGACGCGAAACAAGGGAAGAAAACGGGAGACAGCAACGGAAAACCTGGCTGGATGCGTAATTTCCACTCGCATTAGCGCTCGTTACCCCTCGCGATCTTGTTATTAGAGAGCTCGTACAAGAAAACTGTTCGTTTTCCCGGATGATGAATGGCCGTTCTACCTTTAAAACGTGAGAATTTTCTTCGAGTCATTCCCAGAGCGGTTCGACACCTAGCAACTTGCGAAAACTTTACCACTCGTTCCAGTTTGAAAAGGGTTCGCTCCGATGAGTGGTTTCAGCTAACGGTTCAACCCATTCGATTCGTACACCGACTATAAACGTGTTTCATATATATTTCACATAATACTTGTAATTCGCTGTGCAATACCTGATACGATGCTTCGTGTTATGATTGATAAAGAACGCTTCATCGAATTTTCGATTCGATACACAATAGCGTATACACAATTTTTCTAATCGTAATCAGTATATCAATATGCGCTGATAATGCGAACGGGTTAAACGTTTCTTTCTGGAACGGCGTTATGCCGACGCATCGATGCGCGCCGCGTTGTTGAGCGTAAATCAAATTTCGCGGGAGAGAGTTCACGGCATCGGGAATCGATATTTCAGCTGACCGTTCGGCCCGGAATTCGAAATGCGATTCGCGGTGGAAGAACTTAAATTCGGACCGCATCGGTTTGATATATTCTCATGATACACCCGAGGCAATCCTGCAAAGTTCGCTATCTAAATGTTAGATCAATTCTATACGTTTAATGCAAATCTCGGGCGTGGCTGCTGGGCGAGACTCGAGAATGATTTCTGTTAAACGAAGAATATAGTTCTCATTAGCTTCCGGTTAAAAGTTCGTCGATCCGACGATCACGGCGTCAATTAACCGGCCGGCGTCTCCGTATCAAACGGCTAACAAGGTATTTCGTCGTGGATGGGCTCCTTCTGATTTAAATAAACTATTACCGGGTGGTATCTCTCATCGGGCATGGCCCACACCTTCTGACACTCGTTCCTACCACGGTATATGAGAAGGGAAAAAATAGAATTGGGAGACGGAAAGCATCGGTGAAATAAAAGAGCAGACGGACAAAAGGGACGCAGGGAGCACCTGCAGCAGCATCCTTGGAAGTAGCTGGAACGGGCTGCCAACTGCGACATAAACGCTAACGACTGATCGGCACAGGCTGATAGAGCCTGTTAGCCAAACGCCATGCTCCTTATAGAAAACGAATATGTTCGCGATTCGGACCCTGTTAAACCGTTCCTCTGATATCTGTGTTCGTCTGCCACTGGCTTCAGCTTACACTACCGGCCAAGAACATTCACTCCCGTCTTCCAATAACGGAAATCATTTAGGAAAGGGATCTGTAAATATCTGGAGGAGATTATTGATAGATAATTTATAAGAAAAATCTTAATTCATACATCCTAATTAATGAGACGTTTAGACATATTCTATAATAGAATAGGAGGAGTTGTAAACTTTTGACTGATAGTGTATAGCACGGTACACACGTCGTGTACCACTACGGATATTCATCTTCCCCGGGCCTTTGTTCCCTAGTATTGTTCGTGATGTACCCGCGAAGAGAATTTCGCCATGGGCCTGACCGCGATAGGCCTCGCCTGTCAATTTAGCCAAAGTTTTATGGAGCAAGCGTGACGAGCTCTTGTCGCCTTCATATAAAAGATATAGTTCTTGGAAAATTTACAGCCAAATCGAATTACTGTTTCCTAGAACCGTGTGATCGATCAAACAAGCAAATCTGCTTTGGTACAGATTTAAAGTCAGGATCCAAAATCACATTCCACAGTGCAAATTCGACTTCGCCAAAGAAAGGCAGAGGAAGAGAAAGAAAAGAGAGAACGTCTGGAGGAAGGGGAATATTACCATTCAATGGATGATCCATCAGTGGCCCGCGGACCGTCGCTAAATCACGCGGCACGCAACTGCCCTCGCTCGTAATGTACGCGTATACGCGCGTTCCGTGCGTTGCACGCCTTCGCAGAGAAAGCTCTTCACGCACACGCGGGAATTTATACTGCTCGCGGCTCGGTTACGCCCAAAGTTTGTTCAGCGACGCGACTCCCCGACTACCCGGCTTTTATTTATACGTCGCGACGCCCTCGTCCTCGGAGACGACTTCGAACGTTGTTACAACGATACCCAAGCGTGAAACAGCCTGTTCCTTGGGCGCGGTTTCCTGTCCAGTCGGAATAGCCCTGCTGCATGTATAATGCGAGATTTCGTGATCTATTGTAAGGAAATAGAGCTTGATAGAGACGTATACGAACACTTTTTTAACTCACAGTTTGGAGGATCGTAAACTCGTAAAATCTTGGAAACGCGATTTGGAAATGGTTAGATATTTATTTGTGTTCACGATGACCTGGGGCAATTTCCACGTATATCTATAAATATTGTACAATGTCCGGGGACGTGGCTTGTAATTAGGGGAATAGATCGCCCCGAGTGACGCAGCTGGCCGTAAGTCAATGGCGAAATTCCGCCCCCGGCGGAATTCGAATTTGAAATTTCGGGAGGCGTGGACCACGAAATTTTCACCGTCGTGCCTCGCGGACAACGAATCGCTCGTTTCGAGACACGGAGGCGTGGACCCCGGTAATTAAATACTTTTGATCATTGCCAGAGTTACGTTTTCAAATCGAAAGCAGTGGACCCATAAATTATCGTTCCGTTCACCAAATTCTTATAACAATTATGCGAATGATTTATGCATCATTTTTATGGTTGAAAGGCTTCGGCTACCCTAGTCAGGTTTTAAAGATACGAAGAGAGTTCGTTTTCTTTCACCTGTGAATAGCAAAAAGCTCATAAAACACGCAATTTTACTATGTTTGACTGTCGAAAAAAATGGTTCGCTGCTCGGTGCGCTATAGGGAAAGTTGAGCCAGTCATCGGGATCGAGTAACGAACGCGTGTGCGTTCGATAAACGCAGCGGGACCGATAGGGCGGCGGACGTAATTAATATATGACCGTGCGAGGGCAACACGCGCGCCGCCCATCGCATCCGGCATACAATGCGTATAAATCGTCATGAATTTTGAGAGGTCTGCAATTTCGTATTGAATCGCATTTCGTACCGGGCTCTGCCCATCCGTTCCGTTTGCCACGCACGTCGTCGCTTCTTCTCTCCACCCAAAAAGAAACGGTACGCGTTCTGATTGCGGGTTTCAGTAACTCCAGACTGACTCCGAACTGTCAAATAGATCATCTTCCTTTAAATTAAATTCTGTCGAGCATTTCAAATATCAAATACTCGATTGAATATTGTGTTTTTATACCAAATATTCAAACAGCGTAAAAATCTAATAATTACAAGCTTCGGAACAGATGTCTGGTTACCTAGAAGATTGCAAAGCGCGAGAGGCTGGATCAATTAAAGTCGTGTAATAGCATTCCATGATCCTCCTTTTCTTGTCCCTCTATATCGCGATCCCGCATAATCCGACACGACTTTTTAATTGATGCCTTCCCTTGTCCGGGTACTGAGCGTCGCGAATCCGAAGAGAACTCGATATAGCGCCATCGTGTCGTTTTTCGTCGCGTTATTAAACTAACGTGACGTAAATACTCGGGCCATCCTCGGTATTCACTGAATCTTATTTTTATTTAAATTTATTAAAAACATTATCTAATTCTATGGTTTCCTAATCCCTCCATCCGGTTCTTTAAATTTCAAATAGCCTCAACGTCGAAATCTAGTCCCGGCTGCTTTTTATCATTCCGGATATCGTCTGGCAACATATATTTCTCTTTAGAACGTAAAAATATTTCGAATTCTCGAGGGAGGGCGATCATTTATCCGCGGGACAGGGTTCAAGACGCAGACGACGACGCGACGCGTCGTCCTTTTGATGGGATGGAATAATGCGTCGCGACGCTTTATTTCCCGTGCGCTTTAGACTTTCCACCGGCACCCTCTCGAATCGCGTCAATCCGTGAATCTCGTGCCCCGAGATTTGGAAAATGACGTATCGGGGTCACCTAAGCCGACGGATAAGGATCCCGGATGATAGATGGAGTCTGGTTTCCGAGACTCCACTGCATTATACGCGCAGTCTGTTGGAGCTGTATATCATACTTCGAATTATTTACTTGGAGATTAAAATATACCAAACGGAGACTAGAGTCTTGTATTTATTTGTTGAAACTTGTATGATGAAGTGAAAGGCGAGGAGAAGAAGATAGATCTTGACACTTGATGTATTTTCATCTTTTTCAACTGAATCTCTGCGCCTACTCATATTTTTTACATGAAATGGATCATAGCCACCTGTAGGTCGAATCCCATGGAGATCGATTTATCGTATGCAAGCTACCTTAAATTATAGCATCTCCTTACAACACTGAACTACGCTTGCCCGTCAACAAATTTTTCGTACCACTCCCGTGGAACGTCGAACATGCCGCTTCTTATCGTTTCGAAGATATTGTGTTAGCCGAGTTCGAAATCGATCCGCGAGGGCAACAAGAAATCACTGAAAGTTCGCGCGTGAACGCGTCGAACGAGCGGCGCGGAGTATTCGCGGGGACGGAATCGGGTCGGTTGTCCGTCCGTTGAAATATCGCGTGTTTCGGTTCTTTCATCTTTTCGGCGCCGCCCGGCCTCGCTAAGAACTTGTAAATTGAACGCGAACTTCGCTTTATTTATCGCTCGGTCCTCACATGAAAAACACCCAGAATTTACGGTGGCTTCGAAACCTTCTGACTTCCCATTACACTCTTTCAACTTCTACAGTCTCGTGCAGTTCGTACTTGCCATTTTTCTGCAGAACTTCATAATTACATTTGGCGTGTATCAAACGACGTGTTTGAGTTCCATTCAGATTCTGTATGAAATGCAATCTCAGAATTCAGACAGAAAATTATACCAGAAGTCATATATGTATAAGATCGATCATCTCACGAGTTAAAGAGGAAGTAAGTTTGCCTTTCCATGGCTGAACGAAGCTTAAGATTGCAACGTTTCCTCCGTGGTAATTACATGGTTAGCTGGAAAGAGTTACGGTATAGGCCGGGTAAAGCATTAAGCCGATCTCCCGCTGCGAGCGAGCATACATTGCGCCCGTTTATTTCTCCTCTGTCTTTCATGTCCCAAGGAAAAACCGACTCGATTAGACGTCGATGATCTATGGCGCCTTATCCCCCTCCGAAGGGATAGCGGTCAAGTTGGTCGCCGGCCAAGGAAACTCAGCGTTTTCGCGTTCTCGATAAAAGCAACGATCTCTTCATGCTAATGTCTCGGTTCTTTTGCAAATTAAAGTATGATTTATGACTCGCGATTTGAATACAGAAAAAATATATGAGAACAAAAACTGATCAATGATTTTCTGAAGAACTGTGGACATAAGACGTTGTAATCCGAAGCACTTTATTTTCATATAAAATACATAATGTAACAAAATAGAACGCTGTCTCTATCTGGATAATTCAAGAGTGAATAACAAAGAGGCGAATGAACTAAAGGTGTTTCACCGCAGGAAGGGAAGCGAGGTAAAAAAAAGGCGTTCGCGCTTGTCCACCGCTGACAGGCTGTCACGTGTAATTATCCCGTCTTGGCGGGTTCAAAGGCAGCATGAGAGACCCTCCTGGGGTATAAAAGTGTTACAAAGGTGGTAAACGCCCGTGAGGGAGTCGAACCGACCTACATCGAACCACGAACAACTGAGCCAACATTATTCTTGGAACAAAACACTCTTTCGTTAACAATATCTAAAAATTTCGTTTTAAGGATGTATTGGCTATACAGTCAATCCCGAGAGTTTATGTACCTTAGAAAAACGCATTTCCTATAATTAAAAAGAAATCAGACGTCGGAAGAATAATGCTAATAATAAATAGCTACGTACTAAAAAGTATAGACGGAAATATCCAATTAAGTATTGACACTGACGAAAAACTTTATTTTTTTCAAAATTGCGAAAAATGCTTCAAATAAAAGTTGTTTTCCTTCTAATTTCGATATTTAACAAGTTACGTATGATTATTTGGCATTTTATTGATGTTGACAAAATCCGACCATTCCACCGTCGAAACGGCGAACTTTTGGTAAAAAAATTCGTTTTTCCTCAATAACTCTTAAACCTTTGGAGATACGGGAAAATTGCATAGGACCTTTCTTATAGAGGGCGACGAGATCTACAATTTCTGTATAAAAGTTTGTCGCTAGCATTAATAGTTTACGAGTTATTAACGAAAAACGAAAAAAGAGTTTTTTGCAAATTACTCGTTAACTATTGATGCTAGCGAAAAGTTTTTACATGGAAATTGTAGATCTCGTCGCCCTCTACAAGAAAGGTCTGATGCAATTTTCCCGTAGATCCAACGGTTTGGGAGTTATTGGCCAAAAACGAAAATTTGGAAGAAATTGAAGGGGTACCCCTTGGAAAAATCTCGGAAAAATCGAAAATTTTTTGTTGTTGTTTATTATTAGCAATGTTCTCCCGGCGTCTGATTTCTTTTTAAAAAATGCGTTTCTAAAGTGTATAAACTTTTGGGATTGATTGTATAGCCAATACATCCTTAAATTGTTCTTCTGCCGTTTCTTCGTCAGTCTTGAAGTGAAGATTGAAGAGAGATAGTCTTACAGTTAATTTGGCTATCAGACTCGGTATTAGATTTGGCCAGACCAATATTTGACGTATCCCTATAATCCTAAACTTGGTAAATTTCGGGCGAGCGTGTCCATTGACCCGCGAAATCCGCCACGAATAACCGGTGGCAGGTTGTCGATGTCGCGGAAGGCCTCCGGGAACGGCTTTTATTCCGGGATATCGAGGGTCGACGGAGATTGCGGGCGGCCATAGTCTAAGGCCGCTGATTGACAGGCCCCGGTACACGCCGATGATACCTAACGCGACGTGTCTCAGCCTCTGACTTCCATTTCACGCCGCTCTGCTTCCTGCCTGTCGTCTTGCTTCCCCGAGTTCGTTTCGCGAATCTCTGAACCGTCTTTCAAGCCTCCCGGATCCGCCGCAGAGTGAATATTTCTCTGTTGTCGAATAATCATACGAGTAAATTTACCCTAGCCGATTGCGCAGAAATTTAATTAGTTTGAAACACGACCGAGTGAAATCGAGTAAATGAGAAATGGAAATACCGGAAATATTTGTGTTAGAAAATTATGGACGTGGATCCGTGTTTCCCGAATAGAATCAAGAAGTTGCTCGCCAGTTTTATTACGTTGTGGGCCGTGCATCGGTGCACGTGAGATTTCATTAAGCGGTCGGCCATCGTAATACTTCTGGTAGCAGTTTACGGCGAATTAATATCGAATTTATGAGCAAACTTTAACGCTATTGAGCCCTCGCGCAAGAAACTTGTTTCGCAGCTGCAAAATCCTGCGGCTTTACGGATTCGAAGAGCGATTGCTAAAGAGTAGCGAGGAAGTGTAATACATAATAACAGAGCGATACGTGCTTCCTTTGTCAGGTTTCACGCGAGGACAATCGACAAGGGTTATAAAATAAGTTTTATTCATTATCAAATGAATCATATGTAAAATATCAGTCCTTGGGGGGACTGGCTGGTCTAAACAAGTGGTAAGAGAATTTTCTGTATCATTTAGCTCGTCCGTTAGTCGAACGTGGTTCACCGATCGGATACATCTGAGAAATTGAATCCGAGAAAAGGGTGGGGGGAGGTGTAGCTTATATACGCGCAAAGGGAGCAATTTCTCAAGTGATTACCTTAAAGAAGGTAGCAGATATTCGAGCTATCACGGCAACCGTCGCGTCGGAGTCGGAGCGACATTGAGCCTCGGAGTACCGAAAAGAGTGGGAGGGCACCGGGAATAAAAAGGGAAAGGGAAGAAGAAGCTTCTCCCGGAGGAAATTGAAAAATCCGAGTTAAAGGATGGGCCGATGCAGCAGCGCGTGTCTGCGCTCGCCACCGACTGCGGAGTATTTAATTTAACTTTTTCCTCGTTTTAGCCGCACTTCCAATTTTCCCTCGGCCCCTCTCCCCTCCCGACGCAACGAGTCACACCGCGACTTGGCTTCTCCTCTCTTTTCTTAGTCGAATATCCGATGCCGCTTCTTCTCCTGTCTCTGGCGAATATACCCGTGAAAACTTTCCAACGTGTCCGCCATGGGATTCCAACTAGAAGTGGCTTTCGCTTCGCTTTACCTAGACTTTACTGGATAAATTAGTCGATTCATATTTTATTATGTCATCGATTAATTATGCAGTTCATGGGAATCTTCCTTAATCCAGAATACTTACCTGTTTCAGGTTACTGTTCACAAAATGGATCGTGAACATCTCCTGAATCTGGCCCCCAGCCGCAGAAATTAGAAAAGGGAACTTCCGGACAAACCGGCTTAGACAGGTGTCGCGTGGTGGGCGATCAAGCTTCTCGATAGAGTCATTAACGAAGCAGGTGAATCGGAAACTCGCGTAATTTCTCGGCCGCAGGAGGAGTGGATCGCAGCTGCGCACGACCAGGTAGGCCAAATTACGTTTCTGCTAATAAGGGAATAGGGGCTCCACGGCCTTTTGTAAAACAAAATTAGAAGTCGTTAAGGCTCCTCTCCCGATTCTGAGATTCACCCAAATCTGCAACGTAGAGAATCGATGAACGCGCGAAGAAGCTTTTTGTTCTCGAGGATGCGACTTACAATTAGTCTTTGCTCCAAAGAAAACAGGGATAAACGAATTTTATTAATATTTATTGGATTAGTATAACAATTGAAGCGTTTATCGAATCTTACGCGCGTATACTTTTTCTTAACCGGAAAATTGCTGGTTCGACCGCAAGATTCAACCTCGAATAAAAGAGGTCGAAAAAGGGGATGAAAGCTGTGCTCGTTGTTTCACGGTATCATCCACCGCAGCTCCTAATTACTTTCAAAGTATATCTGGCGTAATTGACGCGAGCCCAGGGAAAATTCTCGTTGTTCTCCGCGGCAATACGGTAATTACCGGTGGAAAATAGGCAGGCCGTGCTTTAATCATCGGCTTCATTACCGGAGGCCAACCTTTTATTCAACAGGTAACACAGATTTCGCGCGTTAGAATTAACAACGTTAGCCGAGTTCATTAACCAGCCAACAAATACATCCCCACGGTACTGCGTTTTAAAAAAAAAGAGTAATTGTTCTATTTATGCAACCGCGATCATCGAAACGATCATTAAGAGAGAAATTAACGAACCGGTAATCTCACTTCCAAAAAAAGGAATTCCCAGATATTATTTTTGTTTAAAAATTGTGCAGCGCCCTTTTCGAGTCTATTTTCTTCGAAGCTACCTGGGAAAATTGCTCTTTCTTCCTGCACCTGTCGCTTCGTACTTCTCGCGGGCAAAAACGCGTGGCTAGAGAATTAGAACGATCGCTGGTTATAATTTACGGGATCGCATCGCCTCAATAAAGACCGGATCCTACCCTGGCGCCTCGGTGATTACTGGCCCTAACTGCTAGGTAATAATGGCATATATCACCTGCCGCGCGGACGGCTACGAGGAAAGAAAATGCTTTTCCACTACCTGTTCCCGAACAAAAAGACGATGGGATCTCGTACATGGTAATTAACCCTTTCCTAGCGATAAATCCGTTCTGCATTGGATGCGAGCGATGTTTTTTCTATCACGAGGAGGGAACTCGAAGGGGACGATGTTCTTTTATTATCGGCAAGATTAAGAGGACCGGTCGAGGGCTCGTCGGCGTCAAACGTTACCTCGTTTCTTCGACACCGGCGGCGGCGGGTGTATTAATCGGTCGCCGAGTATTTCTCGTAGTCGTACGCGGTGTATCAGGCGACCTACACGCTGCTCGATTTTCCACGAAGCTCAATTTTCCCAGCGGCAAACTTTTCACTCCGCGCCGGGAATTTCGGAGATCCGGTTCACGTACCGGCAATTGCTTTCCCATGACCTCGTTTTCGGACGATTGTCAGCCAATTCCTGTCGCCCCTCTACGTGATTCCGAATTTTTCACTTCGCTATACATTTTTCATTCCCACCCGGATTAATCTCCGCGATTCGAATAAAAAATTAGTTTTTTTATCTTCTGACTGCGACTGGACGTTTTAATTGAGATCGTTCCACGATATACAGATCGTTTCATTAGAACAGTCCCGAGACTCGTGTGACTGTCTTCTACGAACGCACGTCGGACCTGTCTATTCACGAATATTCCCATAAACGACTTTCGGTGGTCGTTTCATTTTATTCGCCGACAGGCAGGCATCGTCGCCGGGTAATAAAGACATTAACCGTGCCGTGAAGGGGGACGGGGAGGCCTTCCGTTCTTGGAGGCCGGTTAGTTCGAGCAGAGCTCGCGCGGCCGTGGCAGGCCGGCCACACGCTTTCGGCGAAGTGATTTACGCGCTGCGAACTATAATTATTGAAGCGCCGCACGAAATTGCTTCCACGTATTTCCTTTCTGGTCGTGCGACTCAAAGGACCGGGAGAAAACCTGGGTCGTCGCCAATCCGTAAAACAGAGTTGCTCTTTACGCGAGACGCTCTAAAGATTTCAATCGGAATTCGCTCCTCGAGGGAGGCGATGAAAGGACGAAACGATAAACTCGAATACGTCGAATTTCGCGTTACGTCCGTCATAACTTGGATTTAGGTGGCGCGCGTAACGAACGAACGACACCTCAGGAGAGGCCTTCTGTCGTCAACCGAGTTTATTTTCTGCTCTATCTTTATTCCGGTACAGAAATACTACGGCAGACGGTCGGGGAACAATTTTTCCTAATATTTCCCTAAGATCAAAATTATACCCTGCGAGTTGAAGAGTTAGCGGCACTTAACCCAGTTGGGAACTGCGCTGCGTAGAGAATCTGGAAGATAGCAAATACTGTACGGTTATGATCGCTCGATGCAGAGAGGCGAGGAGTATAATCCGGGAGATAAAATGGCGGGTCATGGAGGTGCGCGATTAGCGTGTTTCCCTGAAGGTAGCCCGAAGCCACGATGCCGTGATGGATAAACGAGAGGCTCGTTTGGACTTTTGACGACTTTGTCCGACCTCCCTGGAATACCGAACAGCTGCGCCACGGTTCCTCCTCGCATCGATTCGTTCCGGCGTGGTCGCGGTAATTATGCTAATTCCAAAACCGGTTACTCGCGATTACGATTCGTTCGTATCTTCACTGGATTCGATCGTGAATTTCGCTTCGTCGCTTCTGAATCTGATCAAAGAACCAAGAACAGTTTCGAACGATTGCACTGAGAGACATACTTGTACTTTTCTACGATTGAAATTAGAAATTATCGGGAAAGATTATTTGACGGGTCGAGGATCTCGTAAAACAACGCGGGAAGGAAAGATTACTACAGATTTTTTGTCAGTGAACGCAATTAGATGTTATTTTTGGAATTGCTATTGAATCGGTTCGGGGAAAAGAATGTCAGGGGACAGATTACAGTGATTAATCGAGACACGGCGATCATTTTTCTGGTCATCGCGCGGCTAACGGATTCCCGAAGAGAGAGGAATGTGCCGTGGGTCCAGGAGTTATAATTTTCCCATCGTTACGCGGATCGTGAAGGTGAGAGAGTACAAGGGAGAGAAATACTTCCCAATCCCCAAGGGGATGGCATTCCCGTTCCACGGTTTCCTACGTTTTTACCTGAAACAAGCCACGAACGACGCAAAAACGTGCTGACTAGAATCGCGAGCCAATTCCTGCCGGCCGTAACTGATCCCGAAGCAAAATCTGCTATGCGGGATGAAACGTTGCACTGCCCGGCTCGGAAATCAGATTATTGTTGAGATTAATTTTCGAAAAATGTCTAAGAACTTCATCGCTCGCATCGTACAAATTTCTTACAATAGTCTCGTTCGATGGAAAGAAGATTATTAAATTCCTGCGCTACCGTTTCATCTTTGGAGGAATGTTAATATTTAGCATAGACAGCGGTCGTTACGGTGAGATTATAAAGCATTCGATGAAGGAATAGGATCCCTTTGGAAAACGGGGAATCGACGGGATCGTGTTTACGCGAGTCGGCCGCATAGGCAGACGGTTCTCCATAGGGCAGCCCTCGTAGTATTAAGTCATTACGTCCGGCCCGGGTCCTAATAATACCCTTCGCCCGGAGTGAGAGGCGAGCCGGCCGAGTCCCGTCCATCCATCCAGCCACGACGTGCCGCATCCTCCGCAGGAGGCAGAGGTTCTCACGCCGGTTCTCGCGTTATGCAGATCGTTCCCGACGATCTTGCTACCGTCTACGTGACTGACGTTTCGAGGAACCAGGATCACCCTGCTGAGAGATACCGCGTTAATTAGAACGGTTAACCGTCAGCTGATTGACAAGGGCGCGGGATCTAAGAGGGAAATCGAGGAGGTACCTACGTATTAATTTCCATTCTCTTGGCGAAGATAGAGGTCTCTGGCAGTAACGAGATTTTGAAACATTAATGAGGATGGATGTCCAAGTAGAAGAGAATAGTCATTGGACGAAAGATTTTATTTATCATCGGTATTTAAATATCTTATGCATTTACAGAACTGCATCTGATAAAAATATATACGTATGAGGAGGTGAACTTTTTTTCAAAGTCAGGTCGATTAATTAAAATTGTTGATACTTGATAACGATTGAACGGGCATCGATAGCGAGTAAATATGACGCGCAAGGTTTCCAAAGGCCACGGGGACCACCAGGCTCGATCTCCGCTTATGCCTGCGGCCACGACGTGGCTTTGCTCTCGTAATATCTTATTACACGATCGGTTCGCCGCGCATGCCGGTGCTCACCCACGTTTACCTGTCACCGATCACCCGTGATCGTATCTTTTCCGGAGAAATTGTGAAAATTCGAGCCGCGTTATTATTCGCCAGTCTTACTTATCTCCTGTGTAAATCGCGACCTGTGCGGGACGAGAATGGAAAATCGTTCGAACAGCGTTTCATCGGGCGAAAAGGTGGAAGAACAAGGATTAAAGAGATATTATTGTAATGGATACCGAGGGAGAGTTGATTGAACATGCTCAGGGAGTGGAAGTACAAGAGAGTATCAAAGGATTCTTTGTCGAGGTCGGATCGACCTTCCGTAACGCGAATCATGCTTCTAAGAAACAAAGGGGACACTCCTTGACACGTGACCCATTGATTCCGAGAAAAGATGCACTTTCGATCTAAAGTTCTGACAATATACTACCAGAAATATATGGAACATAGAAGATTGACCTAATACCTTTGAAAGAGACACGATGCAGTTTATGCCGAACAACGAGGAGGGATGCTTGTATTTTTTTTTTGAAACGCAATTGCCCGGAGTCAGAATCTCTAATTACGAGGGCAATCAGGTTCTCCGCGATCGAAGCCGGCGTCCCTGAAGACTCTTTGTTCCTGCGGCTTTGCTTACGTCGATTTCGTGGCATGTACACCTTGTACGGACCACCGGCGCCTTCGTATGAAGTTATTATCTCCAGCGTGGTTCTCCGCTCGCTTCAATCTTTCACCTGACGCACCCTGGCTATGAAATCGGTCGACGCAACGTTGAATTCGTATGAGATCAATTAGATCATGATCTGCGTTCTTAGATATTAAACGGTTACGAAAATGTACGGACCTTAGATTGGTTTGATAATTGTGGCACGCGGTGCAGCCTATGAAAAGCAGTGGACGCGGGAATTAATATCTTACCGCAGAAATAAGGAATCCATACGAGGGTCCGAGACACGTTTTCAGCGTCGAACTTTTGCTCGCAGTTATGCGAGACGCTTATTGAAGACGAAGCCACTGAAAGGTACCGCGCCAGTCGTGTTCGATCGCGCGTGTACACTATAATGAACGAACGTGGTACGGAGCAAAGGTTGCGTCTCAGAAATTTCTGTGCACGCCATAGGATATTGGTTTCGCACAGGTTCATATTCTTTGAATGTCTTCGGATTCACCGACTCAGTAATTAAACTAAATTGAAAGAAACTCTGCTGCGAGTTCTGTGCACGCAACAAATTGGAGTATGACATCGGTCGCGGTTTAAGGGGCGAAGAAGGAACGGGGTAACCGCGGGCGAGTCTCAAAGGCAGAGCGTGCCGGCCGTAAATCTTGTCGAGTTCGCGGCGGAATCGATACCGGCCTGGTTTTCTCTCGGTCAAAGCTCGTTAGCGATTCACTCCGCGGTGAAGTTGCTCTAATTGGAGATCCCGCTCGTCCTCCGTAAGGAACCGGCCAGCTGGGCGTTCGCTATACGTATACACGAGTTGCATTTGAGAGGCGTTATTATTCCGCGAGAGGATCCCGTCGAGTGCTCATTGTCGCGAAATCTGAAGCCAGCCTGCCGGAACACCCGTTCGTTTTCCCGTCCCACTTCATTAACCCGTTGTCTTTCACCGGACTTCCTCGAGTCGCCTCGGGCTTAAGGAACGGGAACAAAAAAAAATTGAATATACGAAATCCCATTTACGGAAGGGACTGAAAGAAATCTTATTTAACGCGTGAATATCGGAACGATGCCTCGATCAAACAGGTAACGAATGCGAGCAGAGACGTGTGCCAAGCGTTGACGGAGCGAAGTACGAATGAAAATGCTGGGACTAAATTGGAGTGCGAACGCGACGAAAAAGGAAGAGCGATAAGAACGCGGATGTAACGTTAATCACGGGGCGTCGCGTCGTTAGAGGGTCGCCGCGAAGATTGTGGAAGTTTTTAGACCTCGTTTCGAAGAGTGTAAGCCAACTGGAACCGGGCTGGAGAAAGTTTACGTCTAAGTCACCAATGGCGGGGCACTCGTAAATTCCGACGCGGAGTTCCTTTGATCATCCGAGATTGAGCGTTCATCTAGTTAGCCCGAACCCTATTTGTCGGATGCTCACGAGCATTTTTATTAAACATCGTTCCGTGGCTCATTACCGGGACGGGCCATAAACAACCGATGGACGTTTAATTAGAAATTCGATACTCGTCTAACTGTTTACGAGAGGAGCCAGTATCCCATTGTGTAAATAATTTCCTTCGTTAACGACGTCAAAACGTCCTGTCTATCAATTTTCCCAGGGAATTTCAAATGAAATTCATTCTATAAAATGCTTTACTGTTTCGAATGTACGAAACTCCCCCGTTGTGTCTAACTGCCAAATATTCCGAATGACGTTCCTCTATCAATTTTCGATGGCCAGATCGAATCGAATTCTTGTTAAAAAATACTCTACCGACGTTGATGCGTGTAAGCGAGAACACGGGCCGTGAATGTTGCAGTTAAGAGTGGTATCCGTCCGCGATAAAGTCGGAATCACCGGCACGAAGGAAATAACAATGGGGGAGCCGGCGTTACGAGGCTCTATCATCGGCGAAGCTCTGTTCCGATCTTATTGCCGACACAGTTGCATTAATATCGCATTGCCGGCCGACTTTACGCGATCCCCAGGATCTCTCTTTCGCAAGTCGCGTATCGATCTCCTCGTAACATCCGTGAATCCACATCTGCCGTTATACTCGAAGCATACGCGATGGAATTGAAATCCGAAACATCGAATCCTCGTAGACAGTATCGTATTCTCACCGGTGAAACATGCGCCATAATGAAAATTTGAAAACCTTCGTCCATTCTTTATTCGTCCTAGAATATCCCTTTTTATCGCGTGCAATTGATAAAATGAAATTGATAAGGTGCTACACAAATTTTGGGAACTTTGTTAGAAATTACCGGAAGACAAGACTGGTTTGATGTCCCTTTGCTGATCTGTTTAAGCGTCTTTATGAACGATCTTATCGGTGAGTGGCTCGCATCCGAGCATCGGGACTTCAGAGGGTAAAGCGAGGGTATGCATCTTTCATCTTCGACGAGGGAGATGGCTTAAACCTTAGGGTTGCGCCCGCAGATAGTGGCTCCTCTTCTTTTGTTTGAGAGACCTTCGTCGTCGCTGAGGAGTTGCTCATTTGCCTAGTCAAAGGCTGCCTTCCTGAGAACCTCGCTACTTCCTTTCCCCTTTCCTGGACGTTCTAAGTTCGTTCTCTGTGATCTCCGCGATGTTTATTCGCGTTCCGTGTTCCAGTAATTTGCTTCCATTATCATTCGATTAAAACGTTTCGCCGGTTGATCTTGCCTCGTCGCGAGAACCTCTTTGGGAAAAAGTTAGCGCGATTTCTGGTGAAACTTTCATTGGGGGGATCGTTGCCGTCGCAGGATGCTAAATAGCAGAGACCACCTGATTTTGGTAGTCAGGGACTTTTCTCTCCTGAGAAAAGGTTCGTCAAAGAAGAGAGGCTGAGAGTAATCACTCGGAACCGCGCGCTTCGGTATTCCGCTTTGACGATGAGATTCGGAATACGGCTCCGACGTCGTCGTCGTCGTCGTCGTCTCTGACGGGCGCTGAGAAGCTGCTAAATTAAACGCAGTGAACCGTGATCCTGTAAACAGACCATTTCCATGCCAGGAGGTTCGCCAGGCTGCGCGACTAATGGGCTTGATGATCCACCGGGGGTTGACGTCGTGAATTAACATCAACTACGACGTTTTCCTGTGCAAACGACCTTGGAAGTGGATACATCCGGCCCCTCGCCGTGGCCTCCTACGCTATATATCGCGTCGTCCGCCAGGCAAGAGTTAATGCGAGAGGGCCGAGCTTCTCCAACCCTTCTCAACCCCGATTGTTTGTCTACCTTTCCGACGAATCTACGACTCCGACCCTAAGCCCGAAAATTTATCGAGTTTCACCGTTGATTTCGATTCAATTCTTTTTGTAAAAACACTTCTTCCTTCCACGGCGCCAGGATAAGAGTAAAAATTTAATGAAAGGAAAGAGTGATTCAGTATTAAATACAAGGGAAGATTCTAAAAAGAGAACTGCAAGGTTATAAATTTACTTGAGAGATAATTTATGTTCCTATCCCCGTAGCCAACATTTCTCGTTTTTAAAATTAATTCAACCTCGGATAATACTCGTACATCAGCCCTCCTCGTTGCTTAATTAAAAAACAATTCACCGATCGATCATCACAAAGGTCCTTCTCGTCATTTTCAACGTTGACCGATCCGATTTAATCCTTGCCTCTTTTTTATACGAATTCGAACAAACTGCTTTCTGGTAGAACCGCACACGCGTAGGCATATTTACTGATCCCCCCGCGGATTTATGATTTCAACCTGCGCCACGATGTTCGGGCTCGTTATAAGCTCGCGGCCATTTATTGTTTTCCCGTCGGCAAAACATACCCACTCACCCTCCCGGTTTTCCATCACCTTCCCCTTTTATTTGTTTCCCCGATTCTACCCTGCCTCTATTGTCCCTTGACCAACGAAATTTTCCATAGCGCTATTATTTTACACGATCCGACGCTGGTCACGGCCCAAACGAAATGAGAACACTTTGTATCGGTTATTAAATATTGCGAGACTCGCTACGTAACGTTCAAGAATAGCTGGTGGTAATATTTTCGGGAGTGCTCGAACCACACCGGATCATCGATCCAGGCTATATTTTTTACTTTCCCCGGTTCTATCGGGGCCAATAGAAGCGATTGTGCTCGCTTCCTGGTTTATTTAACATCCCTCGCGAGGCACGCTTCCCGTTCGCATTCACCGGCGATGTCGAGCTCTTGAATGAACTATTTATCGTGGAACCGGCGAGGGAAGGTTAAAGAAAGCTGCCTCGGAGGATTCGTGTCCCTGGCGTGGGAGTTAGCCCGGATTCCGGTCTCGTCGAACCTCTCCGGTTTTCGAAAAAGCTCGATGGGGTGTATTCGCGGCCGATACATGATCGATAGAGGTGAAACGAATCTATGGCGCGGCAGAAAACCGGAGAATATCGATGAACTCCGCGAGAGCCAGTTTCTTCTGGTTGGAAATTTTCAAATTCAACCTCGATTACTCTTGAACCGTCAAATTTAAGAGCCAGTTGTTCCACATCCATGTTCCTCTTACAGAAACAGTTTAATAAGACGTTGCAATATTTTATCAAAGGTCTTCAAATTGTTTGACCATTGACGATTTTCATTCGTCGTTTGCATAAAATTTTTCGAGACCAAAGTAGTTCTAGTGTTTGGCTTGAACGTTTTAATGCGTCTGTAATTTCCGTTTTCGAAAATCCATGGTTTAAACTTGGTTTGGGCTGTCGCAATACAACTTAGCGTAGCCGTCTGATCAGTGACGGAACTTACTACTGGCGCGATATTAGTTGTTGAATTTACGCAGGTTTTACACGAGCACAGATACTCTTAAGGTTGCTCAGATTTTGTCATTAAACTTCTCGGAATTTTATGGATACGGAGATAGTAGTTTATGAAGCTTTTATAGCCTATCTTCTTGATGTAATTATGCATTTTATTACATGACGTAAAGACACAGTTATTGTGTGAAGGATTATCTACAGAGATTCAACTGCTTTTTGATGAGTAGCCATATAAATGCAAAGAATAAAGAAGAAACAGTTTAGAAGAAATGTAAAATCGATAGTAGGGATGCACGGGGTGGGGGTGTGGGAAGTCGTGGAATGCAAATTGACGAGAGGGACTCCGATTCGAGACCAGGAAGCGACTGGTGCATTGCAGTGGCCGGCTAAACGGATAATCGATATACAGAAGGCGTCAACTCGCGACTTCCACGTCGAATTTACGACGCGGCCGATTTTCACATAATTGACCCCGTTCTCGGTCGAGGCGCCCACTCGAGCACGTCTAGATCCACGATAAAGGAAGATCGTGGTGTTGTTTTTTCGTCGCGACCCGAAGCGGCGCGACGGCCTCTTCTTTTTTCCGACACACCGTCGAAAGCTCGTTTTCCGGCTGACTTCACGTCGTTCATCGACCGGCTTCAACCGTCGCGATACCCGAACGAGTTTATTAGGTCGCGTCGAGGCGACCGATAGCCCTCGAGCTTTGCGAGCATTCCCAGAGAGCTTTAAAGCCGACGCCACGCCGAACTTCGGCCAGACAACCGAAACTCAGGAAATTTCTCCCTTCTTTAAAGTTCCGACCAGATTCTATAATTAAAGAACTTGGCCGCATATTTAATGCCCAAATGCAAATTTTATGTGCTCATAGAAAATTACTATTGTTCAAGAATGAAACAAATTCCAGTTCAGGCTATATTTTGTAAATTGATGTTAAAAATCTGCTGAGAAGCTTCGTACTATTTACCCGGGAATTCCATTGAATCAAGTCGGCATGTTCGGAGTAGAAAAGGAGATACGACGGTGTAACTAACGAAGGATAAAGTTTCCTTGTTTACGCGAGACAAGAAGCGGGCGGTGTTAAATTACGTTTAATTCACAAGATCGCGTGCGCTCGCTAAGCCGTGTGTATACATAAATCGAATTGTCTTTTCATCAACGGAATTACTGCCGGGTATTCGAAACTATCAGCCTCGAGTACATCCGAAATTCTAACTACTGCAGTCAAAACCATCAACGTTCATCAATTAAGTTGACTGCCGAGTTTCCAAATTACAAACTCTTGTTCGAAGTTCGTCGAAAAACGAGGATAGAATTTGTTCAAGAAATTTTATACGCATTGTACAAATCTAAAATTGATTCGTAGGATTAGAAGGAAAGTGTTAACGTGTTCATTCCTTGTGACACAATGGGAATCGAGTTCAATGCGAAATGCACGGACGTTAGTAAAAATTCGTGGACAACCTCTGTTTCCTTTCGCCGTGTTTCAACATAGGGGTGAGCGGTATCGGTCCGGGCGGGGGGGGAGGTGGTACACCGTTCCCGTGAATTTCGCGCGTTGCTCGAAATGGCCGCGGATATTTTCATGCAAATGCGACCACCCTTTTTTTCCAGACTGCGTCCGCCGAGGAACAATGCCGGTCAAATTCGTTCTCGGTCGGAATCGCGCGTCGAAATTGCGCGGATTAACGCGCGACGCGCTCCGCGAAAACGTAAACGCCCAGGGGATGAGAAGAAACAGGATTTCTTCCGAGCCGCTGGATTTCCGTGTAATTTCACACAGCAATAAGTTTACTATTGTTTCCCCATTCGCGAATGTTTTTTCCTGCCTGATCTCCAGTTTTGTCATCAGATTTTCTTTTTTATCTCCTTCACACGTGTCATGAGGTAGAAATACATGTGTCACGTCGCGGTTATTCAAATGATCATCGAATATCGTCGATCGTATACATGGAGACTGCGAATCTATTATTACTGCGTTCAGAGAATTTTTGATTGGCTTTATAGTTATGACAGCCACGGGGCGCGTAGTTAACATTGTGTAGGTAAGATGGCCATCGTCGAAAGTTTTAGTCGTCGTCTGTGATGGTCCATAAAGAGCCGAGTGAAATTGCGTCTCGTACCGGGCTCGAAAGCTGTACGTGCCCGCCTCCTCCGCCCCCACGTGCAAGCGGCCACCGGCAGCCTTTGCCAGTTCACCCTTCGGCTGTAATAGCGCAGCCGAGCGTATACAACATGGCGTGGCATAAACTTTACGATGATGAGGAAGGATCGGGAAGGCGAAGGAGTCTCGAAAGTCATCCAGCGAACCGTTGCAACTCTCCTTTCCTTACTCTCGTGATACTGGAATTAGATACCCACGGTTCATCTGGCCCTTCAGCTCCCTACCAAAATCATTCCGCCAACTCCCCTTACAATTTTATCGGACATTCACAACTAATCATCTGATGTACGTGTCGACCTCTTCATATTTTGCGTACAAAATCTTAACAATATACAGGATGATTCTTTTAAATAAGGCTACCTAAAATGTCTCTTCAATTCATTGTGATGCAAAGATATTTTTTATGGCAAAATATTTTGTATTGTAGATGAATGAAATGAAACAGGGAGGTTTGATTAATTATTACGATTCTCCTTATTTGATACTGCTCGTTAATATGGTTTGGAGAAACAGTAAAGTGTGAGATTGATCTGTACGCTCATCTGTGATCCCGAAATCTAATCAGGATTTAGTGCAATCACGATCGGTTCATAATTCCGATGTATTGCAAACATGGATCTTATTAACTGAAAGACAACACGAGTTAACAAGCCTGCAACCATGCAGTCTAGCTTCTCGTGTCAATATGCCAAAATCTGTACCTCGAGCACGATAAATGATTAACCCAGAATCTAGGGACGATTAATTTGTGAGGAGAGAGGTCAGTGTGCCGCGTATAAACGACGACGAGAGCACCCACTGAAACCGTGTCCCTGCCAGGATGGAACGGTCGTAAAAGCGAAACGGCACGGTTAAAGTTACGTTTCGTTTCGCCAATTGATTACATGAATTATAGATAACCGCGGCTATCTTGTATCACGTACCGCTGCCTACGTGGTTATCCTTTCGGGGCTGTTAACGTCCGCTCGGGAAGAATTAGAGCTCGCTGCCTTTAACCACTGTTCCGCGTCGCTCCATCCCGTAACTCACCGATCCCGGAAAAAATACGGCCTGGACATTGCACCGCAATGCCACGGAACAAAACGTTCAAAACAAATACGACTCGGATTAGATGCTGTGAAAATTGCTAAACGATGAACGAAAGTTTACTGCGTGATCAGAGTACGTTTCCTCGTCTGTACAACAAGAATTGACGTACACATCCTTCATTGATTCTGATAAACGGAGGAGAGAATAGATGGATTCGACGAGAATTGGAGGATGGTCACCGATCCGAGGTCGTTATTGTGATTTCCAGTTCAATGGTATCTACATAATACGCTCACCCATCGCGTATGCGCGACGCGTCGCAATGGTCGCAATATTTCAGCCGCGGTGAACACTCCGTCGCGGCGCGACGCTTTAACCCGTTCGCAACGCGAATATTGTACCACGGATAGCCGGGCGCGGCGGCCAATTTTGTTTCCATCAAAAGTGGGATTAGCGACGGGGGAGGGTATCCGATTGAATACCGACGAATCGAATCCTCCCGGGATCACCGTTTTTCAAGAAGTCCCACGGATAGAAGCTTTTTGTATTTCATTCCTCCCTTCGTTCGTTCCCGACGTCGAGCCGCGAATTTATCGATAACGAGTTTGTTCAGAACGTTAGCCAACCCTTGAAGGCATGGAAAAATACTTGTCGAATATACGAATACTGTTCTTGATGGAAAAGCCTTTTTTTCTATGGTTAATTAGAGCAAGGGTTGACTTCATAAAACCCTTCAAATAAGCTCTACGTTTACTTTAGCTTACAATCTCCATTGTCTATTTATACGAACAGCGCCCAAGTACAAGCAGCTATTGAAAACCGATAGGTTACACAATTTCTTTTTTTTTTTCTTCTCTCCTCTTACGCTCGAGTTCTATTAAAAAGTGAGGCGGTTTTTTATTTTCTCGCCGTAAAAGCGAGGAACGTAAGGTACCGCCGATTTCGCTAATGACCGGGCGTAAAACGGTCCGTAAAATTTCGACCTTTATGAGCGGGACAGCGGGCCGTTCCTAGCTCGTGGAGGGAAAAACCGAGCCGACTCACAATTATTCCTGCCACGTTTTCCATTCCCGATACTCGAAGTTGGCCTACGCCTTGACTCGTACAATTTCCGAATATTGTCGGGTAATAAACAGGCCCGAGTTTATTCTTCCTTGAATAAACTCTGTAATTCTGATACAATTTATCGTCAGAGTAAAATAAACCATGTGGTAGAATTTACTTGTTTCTTTTAAGTGTCTTGAAGTCTTAGTCTTCAAGTTCTATTTAATAGTAAATCCAGCATGATCGATGACCGACTTGTATTCTCTTAAAAGCTTCATGTCAAAATGTGTATCAGAGAACCGGGTTGAAACAGTTTCTCTGGAAAGATTCCGGGCTCGATGGAATTAACCAGACGCAGGTTAGAGATGAGAGCATCCAGGATTGAGAGATTTACCGAGGATGGGCTGACCAGGTGGGTGGTTATTTATGAAAAAATCGATGCTCCGCGCTCGAAAATATATTTCAAAGGGATGACGCTCGCGAGGGTGGGGAAAGAGGGTGACGGAAGGAGGAAGAGCCAGGTGGAAAGGGAGAAGGGTCCATAAAATAGTTGGCGCAAACGATATAGCGCGAGGAGGTTCCACGAGCGGACTCGGCGTTAACTTAGTCCTATGATTGACGGTTTCCGGTTCCGGCTTGCCCCGACGGCCCCACGGACTGATATATCGCGACTCGCCGGAAGTCTGCGCAAAAGCATCGCCGCAGAATTATTGGCCGGTCACGCGGGCCTGCCCTTATCGAATTTCCACTAGCGAGAAACCGAGCTTAATGTTTCCCTGGAACGCGAGACCTTCGCGTCGTTAAAACCACTTTTATTCAATCTCTCTTTCTCTCTCTTTTATTCAAATCAGTATTCAATCGTATAAAACCCTGTGATAACGCCGTTTGTCAAAACATTTATTTCTACGGCGAAGCCGTTAGTGGCAGGTTGATAATTTTGGATAACACCCGTCTTAAAAATGTATATAGAGATTCTGGGCAGGTGTTAACATCGTCTCTAAGCAACAATGGTACTATAATACGTCGCGTTCGCTCCTCGACGAAGTATTCAATTACTAACGAGTGCCCGGCCGTAAAACAGCCCCAGCACGCGACCGAGTCGCGCCGCGTAAAGGACCTTGTCACGCGTGTATTTTTAACGAGACACGCTTACCGGCCCCCGCGCCTCCGAGCTTCTTCGAGCTTAACCCCACCGATTTCACCTGCAACCACCTCACAGAGTGCACCTGCGTTCTCCACCGGCTCTTACCGATTTTAGGCGAAGGAGAGACTGTTTAAATTGCACGACCGCCCTCGTAAATTGAAACCGTTTTGGATATTAAGATTTTGTCGAAAGGGTAGGTCTAAGTGTTTGCAGTTGCTGCTCAGTTCATACAAAGGGTAACAGTGTTGATTTAAGGAATGTCTTTCGCTGGTACCGTGACAAACCATCTTCTAAATTCAGTTAATTAATGGTAGATTTAGATAGAATTTATACTTGTTTTAAATATTTTAGAACGTCCAACATTTAATAAGCACCATTCAATAGAGTGGTGAAATTCCGTATAAGTATTCACTGCTTAGCTAAACGATGAAAACAACAAAACGGGTTACCACGGTTTCTCACCCCCGTCTAACGGGATCCACCACCCTCTCGACAATGGCATCGTCGAGTTAAGGAACGATCGTTCCCCGCGAAAACTCGCTGACGCTTTTTCCTCTTTTTTTTTTTTCTCTCTTTCCCCGGTGGATTCGTTATTACCAACCGGCGCGGCGCCGCGCGGCGTCGAGAGCGGTAGACTGCGCGCCGGGGTTTGCTACCCTCTTACCTACCCCCTGAGTGGCAGTAGGTGCTCCAAAGCGTCTGAGCGTCGCGTTCCTACCTGGTTAACGCGTACAGTCGGCGAAACTAGTCAACGAAGTTCAATGTCCCTTTCGTTCGATTCGGATGAGAGAAAAACTAACTGCGAACCGGGGCGACGGGGGCTCTAAATTTCCCGGGAGACTCGCTCTATTTTATTCGACCGGTGCGTGTTTCGCTAAATTGATTCCGCGGCCCTTTTTTCTGTCACCGTGAAATTTTCACTGGGAATTCGAAATTCGGTGTAGGATATTTCGAATTGGCCAGACAAATTCGATTCTAATCAAGGAAAAATTGTCTCTCCCGACTGTATCGCGATCGAGATTCGAGTCTCGAGGAGTCGTTTGATCCGAAGCTCCCGTCCAATCAGCGCAGCCGCTGAGACCACTTCGATAACCGCTCGCAAAAAATCAAGCATCATCCTCACCCGGCTGAATTCGCACGTTAATTTGCGAGCCGAACCACTTCCTCTTAATTTCGACCGTGAATTTCTCGTCTGACGAACTTTGTGTGAGAAAAAACACTTTCCCTCTTCCACTTTTTTCTTCTTTTAATCTCGACATCTGTGTAACAATAAGTCATTGGTTGCATCGATTCCGATAGGTGTTTAACAAGGTTCTTCTCTTTTGAATTGCATTCGTCGCACGGAAGGAACCGGTTCGCCAGTTCTACGATTTTTAGGCGGGATATTACTTTGGCCTGGAGGAAAAAGGAAAGATAAACGTTCTTCGCGTGATCCACTGTACTAAACGCGGGACACTCATAAATCCGAAACAGTTCTTGCTTTCCCACAAACCGAAACTGTTCTCGTAACCCATTTACCAACGAACCGCGATTATATCTCTGAGGAAAAAATAATAAAGCTGTTGACAGAGGCAGCACGATCCAGGCGAAGGGTCGAACGATCGGTGAAATCTTCGTTGGGTAGAAATGGGCGAAACACGTAAGTGGACCGATGGCCGAGCATTAATCACCAGCGACCAGGTATCCGTATTTATTGTGCGGATCAGATCCGGTCGCCGGATGCCGGCGCGATTATCAGCCGTCGGAATTAGCCGGCATCAGCAGTAAATTGCTGCCGCGACATTGTGTGTTGGACGGTACGAGGTTCCGGGTTTCGCGGTATCCGCACGACAGCTCGTTGCGAGTTACAACGACAGGGAACGAACCGACGCCACCGAGCCAAATCCTGGAGACGAGATATGACTCGATGAAGGTTTAAACCCTCCCGGCTCGTGTTCCGATCGATTCCAACAGCGTTCCGATTTGGTCGCATCTTCCGCGGCTTGTTCAATTCCTGATTCCCCGCGCGCGCGACATGCATTTTATTACCAGTCCGCAGACTTCGTGCATTTATAAGAAAACATGTACGCAAACACAGCCGTCGCAATTCTTACAAGGAGATGGTTCAGCCTCGAGTCATAAATTAGCATGAATCAACGATTGAAATAATGTTTGGCGCTTGTTGCTTTGAAAACGTTTCGGGTCGGGTCAAAGGGTTGTCGCAGATGTTCGTCAAACCGGTTGCTATGCTCATCCAACGAAACCGTCTCGTTCTTGCTGCGGCGAGCAACGGACCGATTCCGAAAAACAAATAGCCCCAACGTTTGATTTACTCACGTCAATTTGTTCTCGGCCTTATTAAACACGTGCAAGCACCCACGTCCTCTGGGAACGGTGCTGAAAAACGGGCCGGGCAAATGGCCCGGACCCGGGATGTCGCGTCGCTTTGATCGTGCCGCCCAAAAACAGACGCCATCAGCACCGACGTTAATCGAACGAATCAGCTGACACGATCCTCGGCCTCGCGGACAGAACATTTAACATACGAGTAATCAGCTCTAGCCAGAAATAAACGAGCTCAGAAAGGTCCTCTGTCCGCGTCTCGCAATTCAATTGCCATCAACCATAAGTGAAATCCGCGTTACTCATTATTAAGAACGAAACAAATTACTAATTAATAGATTTAATTTTTCAAATCGGCGTTGCAGCTTCACAAAAATTGTCTATTGAACTTATAAATGTAAACAAAAGATCGGACGTAATTTTATTGGTTGCTAACGCAGTCGTCGGTGAACAATAAATTCGCGGGATCGATATAACGCGAGGAAAGCATTAGTTTTTATTTTATTCGGAGTCGACCGTCTCCGCATTGTTTCGCTGTCACGTTGTCAGCGAATGGATCGAAGCGAGATCCGGGGAGAAGGAAACGGTGGGAGGAAGACGCATTAGACGGGAAACACTGGCAGGCGCTCTATCGTCTCCGTACAGTTAAATAAACCCCGAGAAAATGCATTTCTCCGCGTGTCCCTCTCCCGGGTAGTACCGGATGCGGCTGTCATCCCCGCGAGCTCGTGCATCATCTTCCCAGAGCCTGGATCACGTCTTTCTTTGCCATCCCTTCCCCGGATTTTCTTACAGTCTTTTTCTTCCACCTACCGAATGACAGTATTATTAATCCTCCGTGCACAGATATTTTCGTTCCCCAATTCATTTGTTTTAACACCTTGTCGTTGACTTATAACAGAATCTTCTCCGAATTTAACGCGTGGTTAACCCTAAATATGTTTCTCGTGTCTGGCTTTCCAGTTAGTCTCAAGAGATTAGAGACGAGACTGGATTATAATAGAATATTATAACTCAACAAGGGAATGATTGTTTCAAGGCGTAAGACAGCATTATTCGTTTAAAGCTGTCTAAGGTTGAAAAAAAATTGCTCAAGGGCTTTTGAAGATTCGCCATCGTTGGCAGACAGCGGGGTTCGTAATTTAATGGCAGCCGATGAACGTCCCTACTAATAGGTAGTTCCTTTTTTGCCGTGGTTCATGTCGTGAACCGGGGAGGGTCTCGCGCCGGAAGAGAATCAATTACGAGCTTTTAGCCTCGTTAGTTCGCGTGTCGCGGGAGACACGACGACGTGTCATCTTTCCTTTTAAAGATAGAAAGGCTATTAATATACGTCACGCGTATAGCTGATAAAGTCGCCTGGACACGCGTGCGCCCGGTTAAAAATATTATTTCACGCCTGCTGTGCATGCACGTTTTTTACGTGTCTGTACGAATGATCGATGATTCGCTGTAATTATTCCTTTGCTGTAACGGGATAATAATCTGCATGAATATTTGCATTCCTGGCGCAGGACCTGTCGATAAGAATTGTCACGCGTCAAATCAATTTAATTCCGAGCGTGAAATTTATGTAAAATGTAATTGAAGTAAATCAAGGATAATTCAGTTATTTTATACGAACATTCGTATTGATTCCTTTTGTCTCCCGAAGATAAGCTATAAGCGGCAATGGGCGTGTAAAAGTTGGCTCCGTCATCGATTTCGCATTACGGAAGTCGGCGTTCCCCTTCCGGGAAGGAAGTTGACGTCGCGTACGTCTGCGTGATTAAATCTCATTCAATAACAGAAACTCGCGCTCGCGAGGAAAGTTTCGTGTTCCCTCGCGAGGCGCCGGGGCCGATCGACGTCCTCGGCTCTCCGAGGGACGTTAACGTCATCTCCATAATCACCGCAGAGCCGAGTGACAGGGGAACGTGACGCGGAAGCTCGAAAGCCTGGCCCCGAACCATTACTAGTCGCGCCATCAATCCCTGCGATTAGGCTAATAATTTCTCTACTAGCTAGCGAGGGAGAACCAGCGTTTGCGGGTCAGACCGCGGCGTTAACCACGGAAAGGACACGGTGAATTATAACGCGTCCGTGTCCCATCGTGTTCGATCCTCTGTAGAATTACCCGCGTATTAAGGTCACCTCGTACTCGAGGTCCTCTCGGCGTAAATCTAGCCTTTGAAGGGAACACGTGCCGTTGGATGCTCCTCAAATACCTCCGAACCGATTTCCTACGCGTAACAGTGAAACGATTAAAGAAACAAGCTCGCTAGTCTGCAAAGGATAACAAACTGCTCTGTTAAAAGAGAATTCCTCGTTCGTGGAAAATCGAACGAATTTTTCCCCGCTCCTAATTAAACCGCGGGAGATCAAGATTCGCGTTGACTAATAGCACGGTTAGCGTCCGCGAACATCGTTAACGAGTAGATTCCAGGACGGGACGCAATTTCTCATTAAAGATAATGCCTCCCGGACCGACAATCGCGCTCGCACGAGCACGTAAGAACGGATTGTCCTTCCTGGCATTCCTCTTAATTAGGGCTCGCGACTTGTCCCGTCCGACGAGTGAGATATTGTCCCAGACTGGTTTGTTAAATAATCGGCGTAACTCCGACCTTCGACGATCTTTCCAATCGTTTCACACGCTTCCCTTTCGCACTTTCGCTCTCGTTCACCAGCAAAAATCCACTTGTTCTATTCGTACATATTTAATAACGTTTTGCGTACGAGACATTTCAGCGCTATTATTTAATCACATTTACGGCAGACCTCTTGGAAAACTTGGATAACCCAGTGGAACGATATCGTCTATTTTTGCAGCAATCTAAATCGCGTCTCGGAGAGAGTAGTAGCTCGAAACAGTCGAGCGACGTCGTCGTATCCATCCACTTTGCAGCAGTCGACCGAGATTGGATGGCTATCGTGGCCATTTGCAAGGTCGACTGCACCGGTTATTTGGGAATAGGTTATTCCGTCGTATGGGATCGACACTTCCTGCATATTTCATTACCGAGAGGAGCATCAAATTCATGAATAAGAAATGATAGGAAAGTTGCCTGAACGGACACCCGTCTGGTCGAACTCTAAAAAGTAACGCATTTACTTTTGTGAATAGAACTGCAGTTTATTTCTGCGCTTGTTCTTCTTCGTCATGTCAATTTATTCACTTGTTATCTGTGATAAAATCGGAGAAAGTGTTAACGTTTAGAAACGTTTTCCCGGCCTTTACCCTCGCCCTATGATAATCGCGTTCCACGAATCGTTTGACCTCGATCATGGACACACCTGGTTGAAACGAAGCAGTAACGCCGCTCATTAGTGGATGCCAACCGGTCCATGGACCAGTTACGTTTTACTGCTGCGTTTTCCCCTCGTCATCCACGAGCGCGACGTATCAGCCTGCATGCTCCTCCGGTATTCAGCGGCCGTCCGTCATTTCTTTCTGATTTCGAGGACGCCGGTGTTAATTACGGCCGACTTAATTACTCGGCGAATACTTGAAACTTTAATCAGTTTTTGCGTTTCACGTTATGGACATGATCAAGTAGCGTACAATAAATGTTATGGTGAACGTTTTTTGAAAGCGTTCTCTATTTTCCATTTGTCATAAAATAGGAATCAAAAGAAACGAGCCGCGTTTATGAGAATATAAAGAATCGAGTGCCATTCCGAAACGATTTAGGAGGCGGCCGGGACACCTGGTAGCAGTTAAGTCCACCTGGTATCCGTCTACTGACGAAGCACGCCATTGGTATCCGTGTCGTCGACGAATATAGCGGCAACAACGACGCGACGACGAGGACGATGACGGGAACAACGCGACGGGGGGCTCGACACGTCGACGGTCGCGGGAAACCCGGATGGCCATGGCGGAATGCTAACGTCCGCATTAATACAAACTCCCCCGTAATTAGCAACAGCCTGGCTACACGGCCAAACGTTACCCTAATGCCCTCGCCACCAGTCACTCTTCTCTCCTCTACTTTCTGCGTGTCACGCTGCACGTCGTTTTCGTTATGCATTAATACACGCGAGAGAACCGTCGCAAGTACGTCGGCAAATTGACGACGATGTTATTCTGATAAAAATACAAGAAAATCGAACGGCGTCTAAAAAGTAGAAGACGACGACGACGGGATCCAACTGGAGATGAGAGTGTATCGCGATGTAGTCGGGATCAATTTCGGAAGGGACTTCGAAAGCGATTACATTTCCCCGTTCGACGTAACAAGAAGAAGGAAAGAAACTTTTGATTGAAAGACTGGGTCACACCTAAGGGACGTCTGACGAGAGCTGCTGACTTTTGTCAACGGGCACCTCCTCGGAAAATTGCGCGGAGTCGTAAAAAGAAAAGGAAAACAAAAACTCGCTGGAACTGCGACTCTCGCATTTTCCAAACGCGACGAAAAGTCAGCCGCGCGCTTTTTTCCCCGGGCTCGCTGTTCTCTGTCACGCGATCCCGAGATTTCAGTGGAAATAGAGTCGGAATACGAGCCAGTCTTGCCTGAATTCGACCGAAAAAGAATCGGTAAAAACGATGCTGGAACGCTTCTCTTGATATCGACCAGTTTTTTTTTTCTACCTCCGAATGTGTTCCTCCGATTTTCACAACGTCATGTATGCTGAATCGTGAATGGAAAGAATTGAAATGTCACAAATTTTCATTTGCTCATTGTAATCGGAGTCTAACGACGAAAGGGGAGCAGTCGTAACGAGAGGTCTGGAAGCAATATCCGGGGAGACATTAATACGTTGCAGATAAGATTGGCTCGGATCTGGCATTACGCTTGACGCGATATCATAAAACAGAAGCGATTTTCAATAACGATCAGCGATAATATTGGCAGACGAGCTGTCCTTATTTCATTTCCATGGCTAATTTTCGACACCCTCTCGTCGTGTCGCGTTTCGTTCAAAGAGAAAATAAATAATTCGTCGTATAAATGCAAATTGGTCGCCATTAAATCGTATTAACGAGGAAATATAATCACTGCGACGTTTAATTGTCCGTGGACGTCCATCAGCGTCTTTGAGAAAGTCTTGAGACATCGGCCTTGAGAGGAAGACACAATTAGGGGAGATCGATCGAGCGGGGACCACTCGAAAATTTAATCTCGGCGAGTTGATCAACGCCCGGGCAGAGTTAAAAGAACTTACTAATTATGCCGCGCCTAAAGGCCCGGTACTCTCCCCGGAACCATGGATAAATGAAGATTTAGAGCGCGGAGAGGTTAAACGAGAACATAGTGACACCTCCTCTCTACCCTGGTTACAAAGGGCAGAGTTAGCGGCTCGACTTCTGACTCGTTCAGCCAAAAATCCTTTACAAGACATAGAAACGGTGTTCAATGTTTCTGAAGTGATTCGGAAAAAATGTGGCAAGCACTTAACGTCATTCTAGTGCACGGAAATTGTATTTAATTAAAAGCTACTTCGGTGAAAGGGATTGCACGAATAAAATGTATGTAAAAAATCACCGTGCTCGAAGCGAAGCAAAGAGAATAGAGCGTCGACACGCCGGTGGATGTACGGAAATGAAAAAACATGAAAGGGGGCAACAAGGTAAATTACCGCAAAAAATGAAAGGAAAACAAAGTGCAGCAAAAGGTACGGTCGAATTTCTCGCGCAAAAAACGTTACAGAACGAACGGTTAACGACGTCGAGAAGGTGCTACGAAACAGGGTGAGTCGACGAAAAACGACGATCAATGCCGGGACGCGTGTACGTAAATTTCTGCTAAGGAACAACGGGCGATATTCCCGTGTGAATCTATGTCGTGTGCAGACACTCGCGATTGGGATGTGTAACGTGGTTGAATATTTTTGCGAGGCAGGACGTGGCGCAGCGAGAAATCGTGAAGATAAATATCAATTTAATAATGCGCACGAAGAAAAAGCATTGTTCCGCGCGCATAAAGCTTCGAGACACGAAACGAGACTAGAGGGGGAGACGAACTGGTGGAAAAAACGCGTACCTTATCTGGCCGTTACGAGCATTGTTTCAGCGTCGGGAACAGTCCGATAGTGTGCGAAAACGCGCGCTTTTAACGAGCAAACTTTCCTACAAATAAATTTCGCAAATCAGCGGCTCGCCTCCTGAGAATCGGACGCTCTCTTTAATTCCAAAGAATAAAACGAATTCAAAGCTCTGATAGAATCAAAATCTCTGTTCAAAGATAAAGTAAAATCTGTCAAAGTCCTGCTGTCACATTTAAAGCGTCTTTTATAACTACGAGAAGAGTTCGTATCCTATTTTCGAATAACTATGATTTAATCAATTATCCTAGCAAAAAATGTTCCGAACAAAAATTGTAGGCACACCTATCACCTACAATTATAATTCTACACAATTTTCTTCCAACTGTAATCGTTTAGGAGTAATTGAGAAAAAAGAACGAAAAACCGGATTGAAATAAAATTTTATCAAGGATCTCTTCAATATTTTGCCAAGTCGGATTTATTAAATTAATACAAGGCCGACCGAGAGGTGTTCAAAAGTAAAGGCGTCCCCTTCCGAAACTCTCGCAGGTCTGGGTTAGGTGAAGGTCTTTCCCCTCTCCTAGATTCTTCTTCCCTTTCTTTACCAAGCCAAAGCTTCGGGGAAAGTTTCCCCGGTTTGACATTTCGGTAACCGTTTTATCGAGCGCTCCTTAACGTCCTATTAATTAGAGAACTTTCGAACAATGGCTTTATTTAACCTTCGAACCAAGCCCTGGTTGTACGGGCGCGACGTCGCTTGTTTCCATTAACTTTAACGCTTCAGCGAACACGGTCCCTGCGTGTTAATCAGTGTACTCGAGTTAGTCCGGAACATTTTCTACATCAGTTTCTTGCGCAATATATGCATAAGAATACCAAATGACCAGATGCAGATTTTGTATGCAGAATTGTATGAATTTAAAAAAATGGATTTACATACATACAAATTTTGGTCCCATCTGAAAGATATGCAATCGGTTCATATACATATGCGTCGGTCTACCGATAACTTTCGACGATGATATAAAAATATTTGTGTTCAACCATAGGTGCATAGTCTTTGCGTTAATAATCATACTTCTCAGGCTTCGATTCGACGACGCATCCCCATCCGGGATTTATTTGCTCCCCGTTATTTCTACGAGGCCGCAAGCGGCTTAAAAACTAATAACTAACTTCCAGGAGCCCTTTACCGTCTTCCCTTTTTTTTCCCTCGGATAGATCTTCTCTTAAATCCTCGGTAGAGAAATATTCTTCACGGAGTTATTTAATAAGTTTTCTCAGTTTTAAATCTGATATCCTCGAATCGTATTATTATGGATATCGAATATTTCGGTACTGAATTTTGAAGTCGGACAATTTCTTGATTTTTAGTTTAGTCTTTTCCGAAATAAGAAAAATGACATTGTTTATTGAATGATTCACTGTAGTTATAAAACTGCCAGTGATTTCAGAAACACCCAGTACGTCTGGGAAAAGGACACAGGGGCGGGGTTGGCTAATTGCTGGGAATGTGTCTTCTCCCGGTCACAAAGCTCGGCCGCGGTCGACAAAATGGCTCGACAAAGTTAATCCCTCCTCCCTCCCAACCCCCGAGCCCCGTTTCCTCGGACCAAAGCCGAAATCTCATAAATTTGGCGAAGCTCTCGATCCAGGCACGAAGATTTAGCTGAAAAAGGAGCGGACCGGATCTTTCTTCGCCCTCGTTACGACACCCATCCCCGCCGTCGAAGCTGGATTATCCACCGGAATTAACTTTCATCTTGGAAAACTCTGGCTCCTCGAAAATCCTTTAGCCGACGCGGCGCGGCGCGGCGCGTTCTCTCTCGACTAATTCCGAAAAATTCCCTGATAATTCGTCGGCACGTGTTTCATTGTACGTTTCTCACCCCCGCCTACCCCAGTTGCCTTATACCTTCTTCGCAATTTATCTCAAGTTTATTAGCACTTAGATCGGCTTTCGCCCTCGTAAACACGGTTAAATATTAAAATGTGTGCTCGCGTTGCCTTTTAAAGCGATATTTAGATGCATGCGGAAGGATCTACTCCGGACGAATCATCCTCGTTAAAAAATACAAGCCCAGAGTTTATAAAAAGCAAAAAAAAAAGGGATGCGGGTACTCGATTCGGACCGCAAAACACGAATGCGAATAAATCGCAAAAAGTTGGCCGGGTCGGTCCACCGCGAGCAAAGGGGGCATTAGTTTTTATTCGGTGTTTGTTATACACCGAGAAGGCGTAAGGGTAGTAACCGTGGCCGGGCCACCCACCTGCGAGCACTGGCAATAAAACGGATTTATCGATGCCGCAAAACGGCGGCTCCTTGCCCGCTCGTACTTCATTTTGCCGATATTAAATGCTGTAAATTCATGCGACCGCCACTTTCCCTCTCGCGGCTTTTCGTTTTTTATCGGAAAAAGGAGCGAGCGAAAATATTCGGGGAAACTTTAACCCGTTTCCTTGGTACGATTGTAAATTCAATCTTGACTCGAATGTACCAGCCAGTTCGGCTTAAATTCTAATAACGCGAGTTTTGCTAAAGGGAATGTTTAACGAAAATTTATTACGCATATATTTTACAAAATCCCAGCCTGAACGTCCGGCGAGCAATCAATTAATAGATATAGCATAGTAATCTAAGTAGAGCAGTGTCAATCAAACTAATGGCTAGTGAAGCTTACAAGGAAGTCGACCACAAAAGCCACACATTTTTTTCCCCCTTTTCCTTCTGGCACAATGTTGCTCTAGTTCTCTCCCCTGTTCCTTTCTCTGTCTCCATCCGCGGCGCGTGAAAAGACGAGCAAGACAGAAAGGTATCTTTCAGGCTATTCGCAGTTTCACCCTCGGATCGGTTCACATATCATAACTCATCCAGAGTAGTCCGATATTAGAAAGGTGACATATCGTCATGTATTGTGCACCGAGCTGAAAAGGATCTCCGTAGAAGTCGCCGTCTTTTCAAGTCTCCGAGTAACCCGCTCGCTACATTATTCGGCCGTGTCGCGAAGATACATTAATCCCTTGACAGCGTGGAAAACCCGCGAAATTTTTGCTAGCAAAAATATTAAGACTCGTTCCTCGAGAAATAATAACATTATCTTGGCATCGAGAACTTTCTTCGGGGTTTCTTCTTTTAAGCTGAGGGCAGGGGGCGGAGGATAAAATTGACTCAGAGCAAGGGAGAGTAATGAGATCGCGGTCCCTTTAGAAGGGACAAACGAGATAGGGAACTTCGCAAGCTTTAAGCCGGAGCTTTACGAATTAGAATATCGGATTTAATTATAAATATAGTAAATATTATACCGGTTATACGTCGGCGACACAGCTTTATTCGACCACGAAGTAAAATTTTTAACAAGCGTTAAATAATTTCATGAGAGCTCGTATACATGGAATGAATCCTTTTATTTCACAGTACATACTTCTAATGCGAGTGCAAACACATTCACAGCAATAAGCGCTCTTCGTCAGGCTCGTAAACGAGGGTTTTACGATCAGTCGCTTACCCAAAAACCCAATCATATCCATGGAAGCAACATGTACTCCCGACGATAAAACGCGACCATACCGGCGGGAAGATGTTCGAATTTCTCTGTCGAACGTATGGCAACGGTAATAAATTTCGCGCGGGTGTACGTTTACACCGCGTTGCGTACAGGCTGCTCTCAAATTTCGAGCCATCAGCTCCGTCCTCCGGGGGTGCGAATTACGTCGCTGGCTCTCGTTGCTTTGAAACGCGAGCCTGCCTTTTTAACACCTGCAATGTCTTTATTGACACGCGGAAAATTCGCTTCTCCTCGTATATGTAGACTACAGATTTTAATGCAAAATTAAATACTTTTAACGTCAATTTAGAAAGCGGAATCTAAATAGGAATTTGTGTTATCCTTTAGAAATAATAGACATTTCGCGATTCGGAGATTTCGAATAATTGCGAAGATCTGCGATCTGTCTGTATAATTTCGAAACAGTCTGATCAATGCTCACGGCACAGAGGCTGTGTTAAACGTTCAGGTGATGTGAAGTGGAGTTATCACTGGTACCGAAGACGACCCTCTGATAATTCTGATGCAACATGTTCTTCAATTGTGTTGCGTGTTCCCTGTCCCTGGTCTCGCAGACCACCTTCACGTCTACGCTGAAAATGTCCGACATGATCCACGCCCGTTCGTGCATGATGTCCTTTATCGAGACACCGATGCTGGCCAGCATCCTGCACAATTCCGCGATTCCACCGGGTCGGTCCGACACGGTCACCGTGAACTTTAAAAGCCTACCCTCCGCCGCTAATCCTCGCTCCAAACATCTTCCTAGAATCGTTGTGTCGATATTGCCTCCGCATAAAGGCAGTACCACTCTGGGATAGAAAATTTTGTTAAGAATTATTTTGAGATGACATTAAGTCATTTCCTGATTCTTTCCGGCTGATATTGCCTCCGCATAAAGACAGTACCACTCTAGGATAGAAAATTTGTTAAGAATTATTTTGAGACGATATTAAGTCATTTTCTGATTCTTCCTGCTTCGTGAATTTGTTTCGAAATTTCGGTACTGGAATAAACTTGAATTCGGGAACTTGTTCAATTAACTGGACATCAAACATACCGTTTGCCTTTGAGCTCGTCGAGCTGGCCCGCCAGAATAGCGGCCAGGCCGGTAGCCCCAGCGCCTTCGACGATGCACTTCTCGTTCTCCACTAGTTTCAGAATGGCTATGGCTATCCACTCCTCCTTGACCACGACCAATTTGTCGATCAACGAATTCGCGGTGGCGAAGGCGTTGTAACCGACCATGGGCACTGCCAAACCATCGGCCAGAGTCGAGTCTATCGTCGCACGAGTCGGTCGATTCGTCTTTCGGGCCATGTAGAAACTAGGACACCTTTCCGATTCGACGCCCTGCAAATGTTTCCCCTCGGTTTATCTGGGAAGGCAAAGATTTGAATAGGCGAGCGATTACTCACGATGATCGTCACGTTCGGATGCAGGGTTTTCACGGCTAGAGCCACGCCCGCGATCAGACCGCCGCCTCCGATCGGAACCACTACCGCGTCTATGTTCGGAACTTGTTCCACAATTTCCAATCCCAGAGTCCCTTGGCCCGCCATTATATCCGGGTGATCGTATCTACGGACCGAACGGACGATTTAATTAGAAGAATCTCTGACTCGTATGAAATGTTTCTATCTCGTCGAGTAATTTGGATGCGACCAGAAGAAGTCGAGAGGAACGCTTTCACAATTCATCACTTATTCATCATCGCGTCATCAATAATATTTTTGCTATCGCGTCACGAGGGGGACTGTTTACCCATTTATATACGTCAGTCCTTTCTCCTTGCCGTGTCTCAACGCGATACGCTTTGCCTCCCCCATATCAGGGCCGTCGACGATCACGTTGGCACCGTATTGTCGACACGCAGCGATCTTCATGATCGGCGCCAGCACCGGCATCACCACCGTCACAGGTATACCCAGCTTGTACCCGTGATAACAGAGCGCGAGGGCGTGATTGCCCAGCGAGGCCGAAATCACGCCGGCCTGCTTCTGTTCCTCGGACAACATCAGCAGGGCATATCGCGCCCCGCGCTCCTTAAAACTTCCGGTTCTCTGCAGGAAGTCCTTCTTCAGGTAAAGATCGATGCCGGTCGCGTCCGACAGCCGCGATTGCTTGCATGAAACAAAAATTGCTCGTCATCGTCGTCGTTCAAAAATTGTAAACGGAATATTTGACGTTCCATTTTGACTCGTACCACGCAAGGAGTGTTCACGATTCCACATTTTATTTTGAAAGCAGCAGACGTGATATCCTCGAATGTGATCTTATGAGGATTATCCTCGACGCAGAACGGATCGATCAGCTCCTCGTCGTCATTCTGCGAACAGAAACGCGCACCGTTTGACACTTCTCACACGTTTGATATTCTTCGCCTCTTTTTACAAATCGTTTATGACGTGATACCATGGAGATCGATAAGAAACGGGAAAGCGATACGAAACAATGGAGCAGCGTACGCTTAAGGATGTACAGGCTATACACTTAAACAATGCTAGCATGTTGAATTTGTTATTATAGATTCCTATTACTATTAAAAAGCTAAAATTATAGTGATTTCAAATTTTTCATAGGTAATAGTA